>NC_133477.1:14537586-14560520 GCF_025370935.1 Choristoneura fumiferana | reverse complement strand
AATGGCTGGATGGTGAACACTATCAAATGCCTTGTGATAGTCCACGAAGGCCAGATATAGGCGGCTTGTTGAACTCATTGTACTTTTTCAATAACTTGGTTTCAGGGGTAGACGTGTGCGCCGATGCTAAAATCTACGGCGGCGGGCGCCGGTCAAAAATCGGCGGCGGCGGCGTGTTTTCGGCGTGATTTCGGCGCGGAGATTTAAATAGAACTGTTTAATTTGTAGACTAATTTTTTATAACAAGATTAGATAAAATGTACAGAAAATGAAGCTTTAATTGACGCCTTGCAGCGGCTGTAATTGTCACGGACAAATATCATTTTGTCCACCCGTTTTTGGACTTAAACGGGACCCTTTTTTCTTCTTCTCTTCTTTAAGATTCACCGTACCAGTAGAACTCGGAAAGCTCTCGGAGTATACCCTATGTATGTATGAGTAACCTTATGGCTGAACGACGCTCGCTTCGACTGCAGTCTCCCGATGATGCTGAATAGACAAATTTCGAAATCTTGCGACACGATATTCGTACCTTTAATACTGCTCGTGTTAAAGATACGATTGAGTGGAATAAAGCTCTAAAGTGTTCGCAAGAGATATGTCTATTGGGCAAAACCAAATGACAAAGTTGAAGAGAGATGATGGCAGTGTAGCGTGGACTAAAGCGGAAGTGTTGAGGGAAATCGAGGAGTTCTATGGACGGCTCTACGAGTCGGTCACTAAGCCTGTTTTCCAGCGCGACGACTCAAGACCCAAGAGCCAAACTGACCCGACACTATACAGAAGATATCCCGGACATCAGTCTGTACGAGATAAGGATGGCCCTGAAACAGCTTAAGAACAACAAGGCGCCAGGTGAGGACGGAATTACGTCAGAGCTTCGGAAGGCGGGTGGATCACCGGCTCTTAAAGTCCTTCAGAGGCTCTTTAATTCCGTCTTGCTCGAAGGCACAACGCCAGAAGCGTGGAACAAGAGCGTTATGCTGTTGTTCTTCCTTCATGAAGGGCGATAACACCCTATGAAGACCTACAGGCCCATCTCGCTGTTGAGCCATGTTTATAAGCTGCTTTTCAGGGTCATTTTATATCGTCTCAAATGCAGGGTCGATAGCTTCCAGCCAACCGAACAAGCCGGGTTCCGAAAAGGCTACCGTAGACCACATTCATACGCTGCGGCAGGTCATACAGAAGAACGAAGAGTATAACTTGCCGCTACGTCTAGCGTTTGTGGACTACGAAAAAGCCTTTGATTCGGTCGAAACGTGGGCGGTGTTAGAGTCTCTCCAACGATGCCGTATCGTATCGACTATCGATATATCGAAGTGTTGAAAGTGTTTGTATAAAAAATGCCACTATGTCGGTCCGAGTACAGACAGAGTTCAAAGGCCCCCTGCCCTGATGCCCTTGAAAAGAGGCGTAAGACAGGGAGATGTCATTCTTTTCGACACTGTTTGCTGCCGGTTTGGGAAGACGCCTTCAAGCTTCTGGAATGGAAAGGACTAGGCATCAATATCAACGGCGAATACAACATCACTCACCTTCGGTTTTCCGACGATATCGTGGTGGTCATGGCAAAGTCGATGGAAGAACTCAGCACGATGCTCCAAGGCCTCAATCGAGTCTCCCAACGGGTGGGCCTCAAAATGAACAGGGACATGACAAAGGTCATGTCGAATGTCCATGTGGTGCCTACCCCTATTTTGGTGGAGAATTTGGTTCTTGAAGTTGTTGACGCGTATGATACCTAGGACAAACCGTCCAATTAGGTAAGTCCAACTTCGAGAAGGAGGTCAATCGTCGAATCCAGCCCGGATTGTCAGCGTTTGGGAAACTCCGCAACGTCTTTTCGTACAAAATTCCTCAGTGTCCTAAGACAAAAGTCTTTAACCAATGTGTGTTGCCAGTCGCCAGTGATGACATATGATCCGAGACGTTGTGCTTCACTATATGCCTTATAAATAGGCTCAGAGTTGCTCAGCGAGCTATGGAAGCTATGCTTGGGTTTTCTCTACGGGATCGAATCAGAAATGAGGAGATACATAGAAGGGTCACCGACATAGCCTAGCGAAATAGCTCGTTGAAGTGGCAATGGGCAGGCCATATAGCACGGAGAACAGATGCCGTTGGGGCCGAAAAGTTCTGGAGTGGAGACCGCGGATCGGCAAGCGCAGCAGGACGTCACCAACGCGATAGAGCGATGACTTGGTTAAAGCCGCGGGTTCACGGTGGATGCAAGTCGCTGCCAACCCAAGCAACTGGATGTCTACGGGGAAGGCCTATGTCCAACAGTGGACGATCTATGGCTGAGATGATGATGATGTAACCAATGACTAATAATGATTCATTGTAGTAAAATAAAAATGCTTCGAAAGTCAGAAATTCAGTATAGAAAACATTTTGAACTCGCCGCCGATTTTACGCCGATACGCTGATCGGCGGCGGCGGCGGCGAAAAAAATGGCGGCGGCGGCGGCGGGTCGGCGCGGCGCACACGTCTAGTTCAGGGTGTGTAATGATCGGTGGTCGAAAAGCTGGGACGAAAACCAGCTTGTTCCGGGGGTTGATGTTGGTCCAGCAGTGGTGCAATTCTGTTTTCAATAATTTTAATGAATAATTATATATGTGGGAAGTTAAGCTAATTGGTCTGTAATTATCTATGTCAGCTTTTATCGCCCTTTTTGTGCAACAAAATTATACTAGAATGGCAAAGGTTCTGTGGAAATTGGCCGGTAAATAAAATATTATTGAATAAACTTGTGAGATGGGGTAGCAAAGTAGCTTTCCCAGCTTTAAGAGCTTCTGTTGTAATACCATCCTCCCAGGACTTTTGATATTTCATGGTCTTTAGAGCAGAGTTGACCTCGTACTCTGTTATGGGAAATGGTATCCGGGCAAGAATAATTCTGAGTTGATGTTGAATGTAGAGAGCCTGAAGAATATAAGTTTTATAGTATTTGTACATATTTCCGTAATTTTATCCCTGCTATTGTGTTTATTCCCGTCCGTGTCACGTAAGCTTGTAATCCACGTTTTCCCGTTGCGAATTCCCTCCTTAGCTGTTCTAAGAGAGCGTGTGTACTTAATGCTATTTCAATAATTTTAGTGTTAAAGTTTCTAATGTCTTGCCTGATTCTACGTTTTACTTGTTTATCCAAAATCCTGTGGTGTTCTAAATCATTCTTGCTACGTTCTCTATCTTTTATTAATTCGATGGTTTCGCTACTTAGTTTATTGTTGTTTTTCCTACTTTGCTGATAGTATTGCTTGCAGTCTTGATGCTGTGAATAATACTACCGTATTGGGTCTGCACGTCGTCTGCATCTCTATAAAGAAGGCTAAAACTGTTTTTCAAGGCTGGGTTAAAATGATCGCTATTTGATATTAAAGTGTCACGGTTAAGAATTTAATTTGTTTTTGAAATAATTTCTTACGATGAATTTTATATTGAACTGAATTTTTGCTCGTAGTGGTCTATGGTCAGAAGAAAATTTAATTTTATTCAATGTGGATACATCTTTTACTATATGTCGATTTGAACAAAGAATGTAATCTATTTCGTTTTTTGCGTTTCCTGCTGGTGAGACCCAAGTCCGACGGCGCTGAGATTTTTTGAGAAAGAAGTATTACTAATACTCATGCTCTGCCCGAAAGCAAACTGAACAAGGCGGCCACCACGTTCGTTCCTAGCACCTAAGCCATGTGGTCCAAGTATGTCGTCATTATCTGATGCTACTTTCGAGCCTACTTTCGCATTGAAGTCACCGAGTACCATGGTCCATGTTCCTCGGTTTTCTTCGCATGCCTTGTTGAGGAGGTCATAATATTCCTCTAACTCGTCATCGCTGTGTGTAGAAGTTGGGGCATAAGTTTGGACAAGGGTTAAGGTGTGCTTATCTGAAATAGATAACTTTAGCACAGCTACTCTATCTGAGTAACCTCGGAACTCCAAAATGTTATTTTTCCATTTCTTCTTCACAAGGAAACCTACACCGTACAGTCCACCAATCGTTCCATAATGATAGATTATAGAATTGCCTCTCTCAATCGTTTGTTCGCCCTCTCTGCGCACTTCTGATAGTCCCACAATGTCCCACTTGATTTCACTAAGAGCGTGTTCTAGTTCAACGAGACGCTCCTCCTTCATCAAAGTTCGAACATTGTAGAAATGTGGGTGAGAATGTGGATGGTATCGGTGTCCATTTTGGTAAGCGTAGTCGTTTGACGGGGGATCGTATTCGCCCGGGGATTCTTAGCACCCCTTACTCCAGGACTGGTCCGGCTTCCGTCAAAGCCGGGGTCGCTGGAGCGGCCGGGCACTCGGGGCCGAGACGGGGAATTGTGCATTTCATGTGCAATAAGGGGGTTTGGACCATAAACCACCACGCTGGTCCAGTGCGGGTTGGTGGGTGGGCGGGGTGTTTCTGTTTTATGTAAGTAAATTTCTTTTATTATAATATAGATTAATTTTCCACTTTTAACATTGATTTTTTGTGTGTGCTGTTGTGCGATACATTTAATGCGTGCTATGTGAAGGAGTTTTTCCTTCTCAGTTTAAATCGGCAAAAGTGGTTCCAGTACATAAAAAGAATAGCAAAACTGACGTAAATAATTACCGCCCGATATCTCTGCTAGCAGTTAGCTCCAAAATATATTATTTGAAAAGGCAATAGCGACAAGAATAACCAATCATTTTGAAAAATATAATTATTTTTGTCCTTAACAATTTGGTTTTAGACAGGACCGGAATGCAGTAACAGCAATAACTGAATTAGTTTTACAAGTTATGAACAATCTAAACCATGATCTTAAATGTGCTGGCATTTTCTGCGACCTTAGTAAGGCGTTTGATTGCGTCAATCATAAAATATTACTGGATAAGCTACACTTTTACGGAATACGGGGACCTGTTCTGAATTTGCTTAAGTCCTACTTGACTAATAGAAGCCAAATTATAGTCAAAATACCACGCACAGGACTTATCACGCTAACGCACACGAGTCTACTCGTGACCACGGCCACTGTAATGTTGCCGAAACGTCGAGGTAAATATTACTCGTGTGCGTTAGCGTGATAAGTCCTGTGCGTGGTATTTTGACTATGAGTGAAAATCACGAAAGTTTAAGACATTATAGAAACCAAATTGTTCAAATAGCAGATGTAGTCAGTATGGGATGCATTAAATTTGTTAATTCTGAAAATAAAACAATCGACTGTGGGGTTCCTCAAGGATCTGTTCTTGGGCCTTTGCTATTTAACATATTTATTAGGTAATGATTTACAGTATAACATAACTCATGGCACAGCTTACCTTTATGCAGATGACACGAGTGTAATAGTTGAAAACCAAAATATTGCAACATGAAAGGCTCAAATCCTTAAGACATGGACGGAACACTGTCGTACTGGTTTCAATGTAATAGTCTTAAAATGAACCTAGAAAAAACTTTTTATTTGCCTTTCTTGAGATATACAAATAGCATGACGTTTGATTTGACTTTACCTATAGCAAAAACCAACAGTATTAGGTTTCTGGGTGTACAACTGGATAAACAGTTGCGTTGGTCAAATCATGTAAACCTGCTAAAATAACGATTGGCCAGTGCCTGTTATGCTCTAAAAAATTTGTTAAAAATGCTGAACATTTCTGCACTTAGGACAGTTTACTTTGCATACTTCGAGAGTATATTAAGGTACGGACTTGGGGTTTAGGGTAATAACTTATATATATGGACTCAGTTCTTATTTTACAAAAAAAGGCTATTAGGTATATCGAAAGAGCAAAGCCTCTTGAACACTGCCATCCACTGTTTGTAAAACATGGTATACTCACTTTTATAGCCCTGTATATCTATCTGGTATGTTTTCATTCACAAAAATAAGTTTAGGTTTACACCTCGTAGAAGAGTCATCAATAGGCCACGTAGATTAAAATGTTTACCTACTAAAAAGGTGGTAGTATAAATAAGTATATCAAGTTAACACAAATACGAAATCCTTAGAAAATGATTATTTGATTTTTTCGTAATGGCTACGGAACCCTATACTGGGCGTGTCCGACACGCTCTTGGCCGGTTTTTTTAATTATTAATTAATTTAATGACTAATTTCAAGTTTCTAGGACAACCTTGAAATACGCCTGTGGGTTTCGACTCCCTGATAATTTATTTGTATAAAAACCTTTTTTTACTGACTGTATCTTTTGATTGTTTTGACTTAGAAGTTTGATGTATTCAGTTCTCCAAAGCGCAGCAGACTTAAGTATTTGATATTAATTTCAGCTTAATATGTTCCCGCCGTAAAAAAAAATAAGCCGTGGTGGCCTAGTGGTTTGCCCTATCGCCTCTGAAGCAGAGGCTTGTGGGTTCAAACCCCGGCACACACCTCTGAGTTTTTCGAAATTCATGTGCGGAATTACATTTGAAATTTACACGAGCTTTACGGTGAAAGAAAGGATCGTGAGAAAACTGCACAAACCTGCGAAGCAATTCTTTTTGCGTGTAAAGTTCCCAATCTGCATTGGGCCCACGTAGGAACTACGGCCCAAGCCCTCTCATTATGAGAGAAGGCCTGTGCCCAGCAGTGGGACTTATATAGGCTGGGATGATAATCTCCACGTGGTCCTGATAACAGATGAATAGACAGACCTACAGAATGATCTTATAAGGGTTCCGTTTTTGTCGACTGAGAAACAGAACCCTAAAAATAAAACAGCGTTTGGTCAGGCATCTTTTTATTATTTTTCATTCAACCATCCATTTATTTTGGCAGTTTCGTCCAGCAGTAACGTTACAAAAAATCTACATATTCGCATAGATATGGCGATCTCTATAATTATTAAAGTCTAATATTTTAAAACCAATCTGTTACTTCATTACAGGTGTATTTAAACAGTCTAGAAAGTTAATACAGCCCTTACGTAAAAACTTAAAAGAGTCAGTTACACTTCTAGAAAAGTAATAAATTACAATAAATTGTAAACATCAGAGTCGAAAATACTAATACTTTTATAAGCAATCACTCAAAGCATTTTATTATTCCCTGAAATAGAAAATAGCATTTTTACAGTAGCAGCAAACTTAAAACTACGTTAACACGACGAATTATCCAAATTCAAAGAGTCTCTGAAGCCTAATAAATAATGAAAGCGTGATAATGGATATAAGCAAACAATAAAACATTATTTTAAATAAATAAGTACAAAGGACTAAGTTTCACTATTTAATATATGAATATATCGTTTTTTACACGCCTAAATCAGCTAAAAAGTCAGTGAAACAAATGAAACTCATTTTGACATCGGTCGTCCCTAATGGATTCTACAATTCTCTGCACAAATATTCGAAGGCTTTGTAACTTACGAATTTAGCTTTTTTAAACACCCTTCTTTCCTGCAAGGGTTAGAAACGCTCAGTCATTACTAAATAATTTGTCGTCAAATTCCCCATAAAAATAATTATTTACCTCATATTTTATTATACGAGCAGCAAAAAATCTGGCCCTCAAATGTATGCAGAAATGGGTAATTTAGTATGTAGAGTGGGCCAATTTTTGTGCCGCTGAGTATAGGTACAGTAGCGATCAAAAGTATTTTGACTAAAATTTTATCTAAAATCATAAAGCAAACAATAAAACAATTTCACAATGAAGTGCAAAATACATTGTACCCATTTATTAAACACACACACAAACATCACGCCTGTATTTCCAAATGGGGGAGAGCACAGGAAACGTTACCGCTTCGGAGCCACTTTTAGAAATTTAAAGTTATGATAACAACTGAAAATAATCTAATGCGATCTTATTATATCTGCTTTTAGAGCGTTCCAGAAAAATATTTTTCGAGTTTACTTTAACAAGTAATATTATTACTATTTAGCGGAACAAAAAATATTTTGACGTTAAAAAGAAATAAATTTCATGGGACGTATGTACATACTTAAATATTATATTACATACATATCCATAATTAGAGAACAAGCATTACTTTACATGCATTCATCATTCATGCATGCATTCATTTTGCAGGTGGTAGGACCTTTTGCAAGGTCCGCCCGGATTGCTACCACCATCTTGCTCGCTAATCCTGCCGTAAAACAGCAGTGTTTGCACTGTTGTGTTTCGGCGTGGAGAGTAAGATAGCCGGTGAAATGACTGGCACTTGAGGTATCCCATCTTAGACCTTTAGGTTGGCAACGTATCTGCAATCCCCCTGGTGTTGCAGGTGTCTTTGGGCGGTGGTGATCTCTTATCTTATCATTCCCCCGACCTGTTAAGACCTTTATCAGGACTAGTTCTTACGCGCATTTATGTATGTACATAAGAACTAGCTGGGTAAATAACGCCGACGCGTGTAAAAACACAAATTTCATCACTCTCATTATTGACGTGATGATCGAAGGAGTGGGGTTGCAATAATTACGAAACATCACGAAGGGATTGAGGTATTAAAGTCTCGTGAAATAACTGCCACAAAAGCAGCGCAGCGAAAAATTTCTCGAAATATTACCGGAGGCGGGTACTGTATCGGTCCTAAAATGGTCGGTCTATTTCCAACTTATTCGTGAGTTGAATCCTTTAATTTGTAGTTTTTAAACATTTTTATTGTAGGTACATTTCTTATTTGGTTCTTAGGATAGGATAGAATTCAGTTTTGAGACAAGTTTTTTTTGGGCAGTCAACTTACTGACCTTCTACAAAAACCTTATAATTTAAGAGCACATTGCAGTCTGCTTTTAGCTCAAAATATAATCTGCTACTTTAAGCACAAATTAAACTTGTCAAGCATTAGTGCGGTTTACACTTATTATTACGATGAGAGCTATGCTTGGAGTTTCTTTGCGCGATGAATCCGCAATACGGAAATTCGTCGAAGAATTAAAGTCACCGACATAACTGTAAAAATATGCGAAGAAAAGTGGCAATGCGCAAGCCACGTCGCTCGAAGAACAGGCGACCGCGAACCGGAAGACGAAGCCTTGGCGGGCCTCCCACTAGGTGGATTGACGACATCGTGAGAATTACGGGTAACAGGTGGATGCAAGTGGCGAGTTGTCGTTCATTGTGGCGTTCTAAGGGGCAGGCCTTTGTTCAGCAGTGGACGTCTTCTGGCTGATGATAATGATGATTTTGATTATGATAAGAAAATAATAAATAAAAAAACAACAAACAAAATGAATTTGTTTTGGATACAAGAATAAAATTTTCTTACTGCGTAGAAGTCGACTAAGCGTGTATCGCAGTAATTACTTAATTCAGAAATAATTTAAATAATAGGTATAAATTATATAATATTGACTAACCGCGTCGTCACTCTAAATTACATTTCATCCAATTGACAAGTTCTTGTAAGATAAGTTTCTGTAAACATTTAATCTAGATTTATGTTAAAAACGATCCTATTGCTGAATTAACTTCGTAGAGTACCAGAAATTTTATAAAATCAAAACCTAGGAACTATGTAACTCTAATTTTAATGTGATTTCTATCAACTGCAAAGAAGGAAAAAATGATTCGTGACGCCATGTAATTGGTTAGTTTTAATACAGTTAGGAAAATTATCACTTGAATCCAATTTTCCGCTACGGAAGAATCGAAACACATTCAGTGGTTACTTATTGTCTGTTCAGCTTGTGAATACATAAAATAATAAGTTTTTAAATTTTACAGATTGTAATGCAAGTTATCAAGATAGCCTATAATTTAGTAATGTATTTATTAGGTGAAGGAAATATATCGATATACAAATAATGTTGCTTCTGCTTGAACAAGCTGAGTTGCCCTCGTCATCGTTGAATCCTGCAGAAAATAATGCGATGTTTAAAATTTTTTATTGCTTGTAACATTAACATTGAAGTTAGTTAAAATAATTACCAAAATTTCGTATTTGTTCACCAAATGCCTCTCCTTGAAAGTTAGAGCTCACGGCGTCATTGGCCAAAAAACTTCATGGTGACCTAAATAATAACAAACATTATTGTAATTGAGAACGACATGAATTATAACCAGGATAGAAATTGAACAAAAATACCTTTCTTTTTAATTGTCTGGTTATCAATAACTGTTTTCTGCGTCGTAAATGCGGATGGCGGAGCTGGAATTTCTGAAATTAGGATAGATCTTTATTTAATTTTAAATGAAGATAGATTAATTTGACACAAGTATACTAACTATTACCACAACCGGGACTTATACGTTAACAACGAGTAATCATTACTTCGACGTTTTTTCCACATGCAGTGGCTGTGGTCATGAACAGACTGACAACGTCGAAACGTGTGGTTGAAACGTCGAGGTGGTAGAAACTGGATGGTGACGTGATGAGTCCCAATTGTGGTAATAGTTGTACCTACCAGTGTACTGTGTTTAAAAGTCGGGCATTTATCATAGTTCAACATTACGATATTGAATTAACTTGTATCCCCCATTACGTCCCCGTAGAGCTATTAAAATTAGACCAGTTCCCAATCTTGTGGGAATTTCGAAACATTTTCTGAATTATTAATCTTCATCAGTACCTAGTTTGTCAATATTTGTCAATCAGTCAGTCGCGTTACTTTTATTGTTTACTTAGGTATTGATAGTCACATTAGGACAAATGCCATGAGGGCGATTAAATAATGCAGTTTTTTTGCAGGGCTGTGTATTGTTCGTGCCTAAATATAATAAATACCTACAAGCATCTTTACGTTGTTTGTCAGTTGTTATCAGGACCACAATACTTCAGCGTTTTAACCCATAAAAGTAAAGTTTCTCTTACCATCGAGTTTGATAATGCCGTCGGTTTCTCCGAGGGAGTTCTTAGCAATACATTTGTAGAAGCCGAAGTCCTCCTTGGTTATGTTCCGTATCTTCAGCATCATAAATTTATTGTAGCCGCTGTCCATAGGGAACGCCTCGTACTTGCCACCTACAATTTCCATTTCTGCTTAAATGTAAAACCTCTGCATCGTACTGATACAATTGCTACTTGGGCATTTATTTCCACTTTAAAATGTTTTTGTTCTTTTTCTTCAGAATTAAGACATTTTTGATATTTTCTTTCTCAGAATTATGAATATTAATTACGAATAAGAAAATCACAAAAGGACATCATTAAAAAAAACCGACCATGCGAAAAAATAAAAATTCCCAGTTACTGTTACGACTTGTGGTATTGCAATAAAAGTTAAAAGTTGGTAGATCGGTAAGTTTTCTTTATTAGTAAAGATTTTTTCATTCATTCATTTTATGAAGGCTTCTTTGTTTATTCCTCAGTGTTAAATAATGTTGTTTCTGCGTAAGCACCTCGAAAAAAAATACACATTATAATAATTATTGTTTATTCAAATGTATGTATGACGTAAAACTGCCCTGAGATTCAGGCACGATAGAATCACTTACACACATATTTAAAGTGGATTAGTTCTGGAAATGTTGGTTATCTATTTCGAGTTGATTTATACGTGCACAATACGAGTACATTTTTAAACTCACTCTTTATTGCGTTAAATATTCTTGTAATGATTTTAAAAAGTATGTGTAGCTGCAACATTTACCTCACCATTACCTTAGAAACTAATGCGCCTAAAATTACAAAACAAAAGAATATGATTACGTTTTTTAATATACACTACAGAAAAACGTATCAAGATTTCTAAGTCCGTGAAATCAGTTGGTTAAATCTTCCAACATTGTGCGCTGCATCTATAAACGAAACTGAAACCCTCTGTTCCCGAATTGGACTTGCAGTTTAGGTACCAATTCTTTTAAATTACGGAGTTTTTATGGTCTACTAATTATTGTATATATCTAATTACCTAGCTAAAATATACCAAAAATCAGCATATTAAGGGCCACTTTCAGCACTTGTCGACTAACTTTAAGTGTCAGATAAAAGTAATGCCGTTTTTGTTTATGCGGACAAAACAAACAGAGACAGCATCACTGATATTCGTCACTTAAAGTTAGTCGACAAGTGGTGAAACAGGCCCTTAATGTCATAATATCCACTATTATGTCTAAATTGTTGAAATACTTTTGTGATTTCAAAATTACGAAAATAATCATAAGCCGGTGAACAGGCTTCTTAGAAAAAACTTTATCAAGGATTACACTGCGCACGAAGTTAATTTAATGAGTACTGGAGGCCGTTTTCTGAAAATTACATCCAAGACAATATAAAAATAAAAAATATGTAGCTATCCCTAAAAAATTAATTTAAGATGTGCAGCTGTTCAATACAGTTTTAAACATGTTTTAATTGTACTTTATATAAGGTAACGGCGCCTATTACCGGGGGTATCGAAATCGACGGCCATCACCGCGGCAATTTAAAATACGCATTTTATAATCAAACCGATAGATTTCTTAAAAAAAATATTTTACACGATAAAAGCTTATTTAGTCGACTCACGGATCTATGAGCGCTAGTGTATGTGAATGAATCAAAGATCTCGCAATTCTTGATTTTCCGAAATGGCACCGACGGAAGAGGATTTGCCATACTAACGCGTGACACCACATACAAGCAGACTCGAATCTTATTTAGTGTTTTACAAAATAGTTATGGCAATTGAACTAATGTTATGGTTTTTAAATGGCTTTTTATAGTTTTTTGTACGAGTTCTGAATACTTTTTGTGTATTTTTTGGCCCGGAAATACGATTAAAATGGAAAATAAAATACAGCGGTGATAGGCGCCATTTTTAACTATGGATTGTAATACCGTGGTACACCACGGTAATACTTAAAGTGGTGATTTGGTTTTTCATGCTTTATTTCTGGTATAAATTATCGTTTATATAATTTGTTACAGTTATTCCAATCTTGATCTATTCACGCTTTTTAAAAACTATTTCCATGGTATGAAAAGTATTAACAATCTCTTAATTTTTAGCAAAAACTTCAATACTGAATTTGTAGTTTCTATAGAAACCGTTATTTTTGCCGAGTTGTTTAAATATTGCGATGAAATTTTTATATTTACTTACCAGTTATGTAATTTTGGTTACATGCCAAGGATGTAATAAGTATTTTTGATTTGTAATGCAAACACAACTCTATCCTATTGTTTTTATGGGTCGGAATTAGATTTTACAATACTCCAAATTAAGCCAATTAACGATGGTATGATCGCATAACCCTCGGTAATAGAATGTATGGGAATCTATTACCGACCCATTCAATTGTCTTTGGGTCGGTAATAGGTTCTAAAAGAAGTACCTATTACCGAGTGACATTTTATTTTTCTGTTAAAATAATTCACATTTAGGGTACCGTAAGTGCAGATTTTTTTTGATAAAGTTGTGACTTTTACTCAGCATGCCATACATCAAACTATTACTGGTGGCATAAGCATAAAAAAATATAGTGGGCTGGATACACTATTCGAATCATACCTTAGTTTTTAATTTAATTTTCTCAAAAAAAAATTGGTGTACAATATAATATACAGAACCAAAGCCATTACCTTTTTTTAATCCCTCGGTATTAAGCTCCAAATCATGAGTCGGGTTCCTTTTACCGATGGTAAAAAATTGCTGTTTTTTATACCCTCGGTAATAGAAGCTCAATTCGCGGTAATAGGATCACATCCTGTCCATTACCACGGTAATAGAAGATTTGGGTATTTTGATTTCAATAATTATTTAACAAATACTAATAACTAAAACGAGCCCAAAAAGTTCAGACACTGAAAGTTCAATAACCGCTCTTAAATAAAAAAAATATTCTCATTTGTTAAGGAGCTTTGATACCCTTAATTTTTGGGACTCATTTGAAAACTTCCTTAAGTACCACGGTAATAGGCGCCGTTACCTTATGTTACTTTAAAAAATTAACCTTCTGTGAGTGGAAATCCACCAGTCGTATTAGGTAATTGATTTTTCTAGTACTTATTTATATATTTTTTGCACAACGCTTGACCTGCTACCTCTCATGGCTGAGATGTAGAGTCTTAATGTCATTTATACGACAAAATAAAACTCAAAAGGTTCGTTTTCACTAAGTTATTATAACATTTAGCCTTCATGTGTTGTTTTTTGTTGTTAAAACTGATAAAACACTTTCCTGTTCGATTATACATGGGCATATTTAGCATGAGTCTCATTAATATCATGACGTAAATCTATTTTAATCATGATATTGAAATTGACATGTTTATTAAAGCTTATTTTTATGTTCATTTTGTAAAATGGGTCGTTTTTCTTTTTTACCTTCCTTTTACTTATCCCCTACATAATAATTTAAATGCATAGAAAGAAAATAACAAAGTTTTCATCAATCACATAAATTTTCACAAAATTAACATAAAAGAGGACACAAAACAGGTGTCCGTCAGGCGTTTTTTACAGCAGATAATTGTAGGTAAAAAAGAAGAATGATCCAAATACGTAATGGAATATTTTAAACAGTTTTTAATTAGTAACAATTGGATGGCCGGTAAATTGGATACCAAATAATAATACGACAAATATTTTCAATAGATATTATGGGTAGGAGTTACCTCCTAGAAGGTAGGAGGTAATAAGTAGGTAGTGATAAGAATATATCTATTAATTACCGGAAATTATCATGTCTCCTCGATCCGTAGTCCAGTAGTTAATGGAGGAAGGATAGGCCTCTGTGTGACACTCCAGGGTCACATCCTGTCCTATGTATGCTCCCTCTAATTGGTTCGGTATTGACAACATTGGAGGAACTGCAATAATTCATTTTAAATTAAGTACTAAAAAAAGACATTAAAAAATCGGTCAAGTGCGAGTGCGAGCGACTCGCGCATGAAGGGTTCCGCATCTCCGTACAATGTTTTAAAAACAAGTAGTTCAGTAATATTTTTTTGTAAAAAAAACTAATACAAGCTTTTTGTTGGCGGTACTTTTTGCCCCTGGTTACCAAAGTAGGTAGTCGTCAAGACGAATCAAATGAGACCAAAATCGATGCGGTCGTGTCGTTTTATTACAGAGTTCCTATGGCCAAAATCTAACTTCATCATCAGATCAGCTCTACGTCACCCGAACAAACATAACTAGTTACATTACATTACAAGTTAATAAAAACATATCACCCAAATGTAAGCACTAGGTGCAAGTATTTTGAATAAAGAACAATTTTAAAATTCTCGCCCACGGCAGAAAAAAATTGGCTAAACGCGGTAATTCTGCCGAACGGTGCGTACTTAATTTATTATGAATTGGTGAATAAATCTTAACCTGATTTTAAATTTTGACCTTGTAAATAAATAGTGTTACTTAACTTATGAATTATAACGGAATTTTTTTAGTGTAAAAAACATTAAATACATGCAGCGGCTGTGAGTGCTTTATTGAAGTTGACTTTTGTGAAGTGTGTGTAGTGCGTGTCGGAGGATTGTGGATTATAAATTGTTATTTAGTCTTAATGCTGCACAAAAAAATTAACCACTGTCTTAGAGACAATTATTAATTATTATACTATCGAAGGTTTTATAAAATCGCAAAATTAATAAGTAGTTAAATATTAAAAACAACATAGGGTCACTCGCGTTGCCCCTAGCCACTGACGGCCATCATCTTGGCCGCCTGTATAGCAATCAAAAACCGCTGGATGAAACACGATTCTTGTATGACGACCCCCTTTAATTTTTAACTTTATTTTATTTTTAGTATTTGCTGTTGTAGCGGCCACTGTAATACATAATCTGTGAAAATTTCAAGTGCCTAGCTATTACGGCTCAAGAGATAGAGCCCTGTGACAGACGGACAGACAGACAGACAGCGGAGTCTCAGTAATAGGGTTCCGTTGGCACCCTTTGGGTACAAAACCCTAAAAAGGATCATTAATTCGCTACGTCGCATCAGACATTCATGCAGGGCAGTGTCGCCAAACTTATCATGCCTTGTTAGCTTGTTATATAGGATTATATCAAAACAAATGATGAATTGGTAAAACTAATAAACATGTTTTTAAAGCAGGTTGCGTAGGACTGTAAAAGTGTAAATACTATTTTATTGAATGATGTTTACTTTGTTATTTATACCTATCACGATTAAAGTTGAAGTTTTGAATGACTCATTTAGACAAATTAGTAAGCCTTTTGTTTGTCTTTCTTGGAAATTTATGGCTTTGAGTATAAGTATAATCCGAAGTAATCGGTTTTTGTTTTCTCCAAGATATAAGGCCTGTTTTACCGCTCATTGATAAATATTATGCCATCTCCTATTATGATGCCATCTCTATTTGTTTTGTCTGGGTAAACCGAGACGGTATCACATTTATCCATCATATAAAATGTATCAATGAGTGGTAAAGCAGGACATTTTTATTATTTGTTACGAGTAAGTTAGTCTACATCTTGTCCGTAGCAACTCAAAAATAGTATGTATGTATGTAAATACTTTATTGTACATAAAACACAAAACAGTTGCAGCTGAAAATTAAGTCTGTGAGCCTTGAGCAGCTTATTGTTAGCTGCAATAGATACTTTGTGGTATTATTTAATCATCTATCAATTGAATATATATATTTTTTAATTTATGCTTATTTTCTATCGAATATAGACTACGATTCTATCCGTGATTATGACGCAAGCAGACGCGTCAAAATATCGCGAGTTCTTTAGTGGTAATCGTGGTCCACATGTCGTAGTAAGTAGTACTAATACTTATTTGAAACTCACATTGTACCATCAGCATGATGCGCTTGCTAATCGACGGTGGCACTCCGTTTGATGCTATGCAGAGGTAGGCGCCCATGTGGAGGCGTGACACTTTGGTGATCGTCAGAGTTTCACCATCCACGACGCTCACTATATTTCAAAAAACATTTACTGAACACCATATAACATAGTAAGCAGCAGGTACAGAAAACAGAAGAACATAGATAAAGTTTTTCGCGGTAAGCAATAGGGAAAAAAATTACATAATAAATAATTTGCTTTGTGTAATTTAATCCTAATCTGAATCTTTTTTATCTGGACGGCTAAGGAGTGAATTTTCCTGCCTTCGTTTATGTTTCTTGATTTCATAAATCGAGCCATCTTCAAATCAAGGGTGAATGGGAATTTACTGGGCAAATGTTTTTATCTCAAATCATAAATTCGCTTACCGTCTGGTGTAATTGTAGTCAAATGCAATTTAAGTATATCGAGTAAAATTTAAAATACGTTCATTATGTACACTTATGAAATTTAGTTCACTGTTAAGTAGTTGGTATAGACTAAATTTTTTTTGAAGTCGGTTAAAACACTTAAGATGGATGGATAGCTAGAGGTTGACGATCATGACTTCAAAATAAAAATAATAAAAAAATTAAGCAAAGCTGGTTTGTACTTAGGTATACTTACTATATACATAGATATTACACAACGCGTACATGTACTTATAAATTATAGATAAATCGACACAGCATTAAACATTAAGTCTACTCTTCACGGAAATCCGACCCCAAACCTTACGTTTCGTAGTGAAGGGGTCATTAAAACCATTAGGATTCTTATCGTCAGGATTACGGGACGGCAAGGCTCATGCACGCTTTAACGCTAAAGGGGTGTTAGTCTCTTGTTTTTCCTACGTCGATATTGTTTACCTGATTCGCCATTATAATTAAAGTCCTGTCCGTCCTCCCGTCGCCACATGACGTAGGGCTCCGGATACCCGCTGGCCCGACACACCAAGGACACGTCTGAGCCCTCACGCACCACCATGTCCGTTGACGTCATGTTGTCAATGATTGATGGAGGCACTAAACAATAACAAATTGTCCTGTAAACCTCACATGATTACGATGTAAATGTTGTCGATAAAGCCGAAACACCTGGAGCGATTGCTTTTAGAACGAAGTAAATGTGTTTACGTACCTACAACTAACTGACACTGATTACAGTTAACACATACTCCTGTTATTACTAAATAAGTAGTTTTCACGAGTTACTTCAAATAGTACTTTAGTCAAACGAAAAATAACTTCAAATAAAACCCAACACTATTTTAAAAGTGGAACGTTATTTTAGCATCAAGTGCAAAATTAAGATACTATGATGATATGCGCCACAAAGACACTTCACATTTTTCACCTTTCCGCATAACTGCGCCCGGTGAAGCCATGGCACATCGCTAGTTATAATAATAATAATATTTTATTTCTACTAACATAGGATCATAGTATTAGTAATACATAAAGCTAATTTCAAAAGTAATTATATGTATTGTATTAAAATAGCTGCTGTGAAGTTATCTGACAGATAGTGAAAACCTTAAATTATCTAAGGTGAAAACCCTCATTAAAATCCGTTGCGTATTTAGTTTAAAAGATCTAAGCGTATATACATACATTATTTTATACGAATTTTACTAAAAATAAACAATACAGCATGTAGCAATTTGTACCAAATTAATAATTAGGAGAATAATTCCTAATGAACTTGTTGAATTTATACTTAATCGACAGAATTCTAAAATTAACGCTACTTTTAAGTACATACAGCTGGGGGCCTACCATGATCTTTTCATAAACGACCCAAACGCAGAGCAGTTCAATTTAGGCACCTAAACTGAATCGTCGAAATTGATACCACGACGTTTATTTCTCAGAGCTGAGTCTCAATGGTTTACAAGTGAATGAAAGACCGATATTGTCTCTGGTCCGAAACTGAAACGCTAAGTCGCGAAAGGGATGCCGCTATTATGCAAACCAAATATTGTATACTAAAACCTCTTTATTTTGGAAAACCATAACTCTATGTCATTCTGTGTTCTTAGCAACCGTTGTGTTGATAACAAATAAAATGTTTGTTTACGCTGTCACTAATCCACAAGTCCACCTATGAAAAGTAATAGAACTTGAATAAAAGTTTAAAATTTCTTGAAATTTAAAAATATTCCAAGTAAAACACTTAAAATTCCAAAAGAATTGACAGAATGAGTAACTTATACTGAATCGCTAAATTTGACACTGAAGCGATTCAATTCCCACTCAAGTTAAGCGTCATGGTACGAAAACCGCTTGAAGTGAGTGAATGAAGATACCTGGGGGCCTACCATGATCTTTTCATAAACGATCCAAACGCGGAGCAGTTCAATTTAGGCACCTAAACTGAATCGTCGTAATTGGTACCACGACGTTTATTTCTCAGAGCTGAGTCTCAATGGTTTACAAGTGAATGAAAGACCGATATTGTCTCTGGTCCGAAACTGAAACGCTAAGTCGCGAAAGGGATGCCGCTATATGCAAACCAAATATTGTATACTAAAACCTATCGCTAAATTTGACACTGAAGCGATTCAATTCCCACTCAAGTTAAGCGTCATGGTACGAAAACCGCTTGAAGTGAGCGAATGAAAATGTCTGTATCGCTGTCGCTGAACCGTGCTTGAACTGAATCGCAAAAGTAACGTCGTGGTACGAAATAGCGATGCAGTTCAGTTTAGAGCCTAAACTGAACTGTATCGCTGTCGCTGAACCGTGCTTGAACTGAATCGCAAAAGTAACGTCGTGGTACGAAATAGCGATGCAGTTCAGTTTAGAGCCTAAACTGAATCGTATTAAGAGAGCGTGGTAGGCCCCCTGTTCGTTACATTTCTCTGAGCTGCCAGATTGGCACGAGTAGCATCAGGTACAAATATTTTAGCAGAGCGGTAGATTTGCTCCCTTTTGTGTGAATGTCGACAAACCCTGCACTACATTGAAAAATAGGACTTTTGTAAAAATAACTTTTTTTTATAAATAAAGAAGTTCTTCTCCTGGTTTTATGCGCCAATAATTAATAATTATTATTAATTATGCTACTAAATGCATCACGATGCTATCGACCAACCCACTCCAAAATTTCGATTAGGTACTTTCATTTCATACGCCAATATCTAAGTGGCAAAGTCCTGTTAATAATTCACATTAGGTACAAATAATATTAGAAATGCGAAACTTGGGCTGTTTTTGCTATAAGTATTATATTTTTTTATTTGTTTTTAGGGTTCCGTAGCCAAAATGGCAAAAACGAAACCCTTAATAGTTTCGCCATGTCTGTCTGTCTGTCTGTCCGCGGCTTGGCTCAGAGACTATCAATGCTAGAAAGCTGTAATTTTGCACGAATATATAAGTAAAGTATGCCGACAAAATGGTACAATAAAACATTTTTAAATTTTTTTTAGTTTGCCTCCCATAGACGTAAAGTGGGGGTGTTTTTTTTTCCTCATCCAACCTTGTAGTGTGGGATATCGTTGAATAGGTGTTTTAAAATCATTAGGGAGTTGCTAAATCGATTTTTCGATTCAGTGATTTGTATGTATGTACGTAAACTCTTTATTGTACAAAAGAAAATTAACAAAATACAACTGACAAACTTTAAGATACTTGTACAAAGGCGGACTTATCCCTTTAAGGGATCTCTACCAGTCAACCTTTGAGTGGATGAGAGGAGAGGCGCAATACGTTAGGGTCCGACAAAGGGTGAGTTTAAGAGTTAAAATAATGGAAGCTACCATACAGTGCTTTAAACAATATAATACATAAACTACAATATAAATAAATAAACTACTATTATATATATATAACTACTATATTTGTTTGCAAAATATTCAACTTTAAAGTGCAAATTTTCATTAAAATCTTTCTTAATAGCAGCTTAAGGTATAAAATATACCTAAACTTGGAATATTCCGTACAAAATACGAAATCCTTAGAAAAATATTACTAATTTTTTTCGTAATGGATACGGCACCCTATTTCGGTTGTGTCCGACACGCTCTTGACCGGTTTTTTAAATAATTTTAAAATTAATGCTATTAGAACAATAAAGAGGTCTGGATGTTCGTTACTCTATTACACAAAACCGACTCAGCGGGTTCGGATGATAATTGGCACACAGGTATTTAGATTTATTATTGTATAGAGTTAACATAAAAAGTATTCTTTGTCTCTGAAAATAGTATTTCTTGTACGGGTGTTTGTAAATGAATGGTGTAATTTTTGAATTTTCATATAAAACGCTAGTAAAGTCCTGATAAATTTAATTCATTCCGTTAATTGTTAGGTTGTTAGGCTTTAACGTAGGTATACGCGTTTCATACTCCCTGTAGCGCTAATTAAGTAAATCTAATTATATTAAGAAAATTTAATTATATATATTTATTTACTGCTTCACGTTAGCACATGATGAACTGAAAGTACTTAATAAGAATTCATATACGAGATTAAATGACGAGAAGCTTTACGTTCTCTAATTAATTAAAATACTTAATATACCGTAACATTCTGGAATTTCAACATATTTTCTTGGCTTTACTTCCAAGAATTACTTTGACTTCTTGCAAATATAAAATTACTAGCTTTTGCCCGCGACTTCGTCCGCGTGGAAATAGTAACTTTGGGAAGTATTTAATTTATTTAGGATACCTATTTTGCCAAAAATTAGTACATAGAAAACTTCTACAGTTTACTGAAAATAATGTATTTAAAACATTGCTATAATATACCTAAAAACTATTTTTTTTTGTTTTTTCCATCCATCCATTCATCCATGTTCTTTGGTAAAACATAAATATTTTTGCGGGAAGCCACATTTTAGCAATACGACGTGTATTCTACCCTGCCACATAAAGGTTTACTTAATTCTTCATAGTGAACTCTTGACACCTAATGTCCTTTATTGTAGGTAAGTCAGGAGGGTAGGATTATAATTAAACGGCATTTTTTACTAAGCATAGCTACACATAATTCCGATAAATATACGTATAGTAATTTGTTTGGAATTCCTTAAGAAATTTCATCCCATATTTTCAAGTAAATAGGTCGAAATTTGAAAAAAGCCGGAACTAAGTTTTTTAGGGTTCCGCAGCTCAAGAAGAAAAAATGGAACCCTTATAGGATCACTTTGCTGTCCGTCCGTCCGTCCGTCTGTTTGTCAAGACCCTTTATCTCGTAAAGCGGAGTATCGGTATCGAGTTGAAATTCAAACCCTAAACTCAGGTCAATAGGCCCGAAAGCTGTGAAAAAATCAAACTTCTAAGTCAAGGCAATCAAAGCTACAGTCATTAAAAAGGTGTATCCATGTAAATCGCCTTAACAGAAAAAGTAATAGGGTACTTCCGGCTGTCCTGGAAACGTGGAATTTTGCATAAAGGTGAGCTACCTTTATAGCTCAATAAATAAGAAAAATCTGAAAATTATAATTTTTCATGTCTGACTGTCTATGTCAATAGGCCATAGGTCAATAGGCCAAGACCCCACATTGGGTACATTTTGCTTGAGCTTAGAAGGCTCTACTAACACTGTATCATCTCCCTCTGCTAACATCACCTCAAAGATAAAATTTCAAAATCGCTTGAACAAATATCCATTTATTTCTTATAAGTGCCCAAATGCCAAGTTTCATAAAGAACTATCGATTTATCTTCGACAACGACGATCTTCCATACAAAGTTTCATCCCCTATTTCACCCCCTCACAGGAAGAATTTAAAAAACGCGCTAAACAAATATATATTTATTTCTTATCACGTGCACAAATGCCAAGTTTCATAGAGAACCATTGATTTATCTTCGACAATGGACGATCTTCCATATAAACTTTCATCCCTATTTCACCCCCTCACAGGAAATAATAAAAAAAGGCGCGAAAAAATATCTATTTACTTCTTATCACGTGCCGAAATGCAAGTTTAAGAAAGATTCATCGCTTTATCTTCGATAATGACGACCTTCCATATAAATTTTTCATCCCCTATTTCACCCCCACACAGGTCAAATTTTCAAAAAAGCTCAAACAAATATCGATTTATTTCTTATTAAGTGCCTAAAAGCCAAGTTTCATTGTTTATCTTCGACAACGACGAACTTCCACCTTATAAACTTCATCCCCTATTTTAACCCTTAAAGCCTTTTTTTTCGCGAAAAAAGATAGCCTATGTTCTTTTCCCAGGTCTATTCTATGTCTGTACCAAATTTTCATCAAAACGGTTTAGCGGTTAGGCGTGAAAGCGAACAG
>NC_133477.1:14492539-14537242 GCF_025370935.1 Choristoneura fumiferana | reverse complement strand
TTGTTAATATTGTTATTTAACTTCATTATAATCTTCCGAAAAAACTCATCTTGTTTAATCATCTTAAATAACCCTTATGTACGCTCGTACAGCGTTATGTAAATTAATGTAGAACCATGATTTACTTACCAAATAAAGTGCTACCACATCTAACCAAATTAACTAAAAACAAATAGGTACTTTGGTACTTAGGGCCGGATCTAGGGGGGGGGGAGACGGGGTGCGTGCCCCGGGCGGCAAATTCAAACTTGGCAGACGAATACACAACTCATTGTTAACGCAATTTCGACCACTAAGTCGTCTGTCGTGACATGTTTTTGGTGAGGTCGAATTGCATAATTATGTTTTTTTTTTGGTTTAGTTCTAAGTTATGATCACTTAACCAGGAAATG
Source organism: Choristoneura fumiferana (assembly GCF_025370935.1). Classification (NCBI taxonomy): domain Eukaryota; kingdom Metazoa; phylum Arthropoda; class Insecta; order Lepidoptera; family Tortricidae; genus Choristoneura; species Choristoneura fumiferana. Next base: position 14,536,850 of record NC_133477.1, on the reverse strand, counting down.
GCTGTATTAAGGATGTATTCTAAGTTAATATTCGCCGTCAGGCTCGATGAGCATGGAAAAACTATAGATAAGTATATCGTCCGCAAACATGATGCTTGGCGAATCTATCACATTAAGCAGCTAATTAATTGTTAATTATTGGCCCCATTGGCCCAGAATCTGTTGCTAGTGGCCCCACCTACCCACCCTTATTAATCATATGGCACACGATCTGGTAGACACCCTGTATAACGGCTTTTTTTTCTCAAACAACAAAATAAGACAAACGTAGGCTCAACACAGAAAGAACAGCGCTTGACTGTTTGTGCTGGCGTTCTTTCCGGGAGGCTTATGTCCATCATTGCGCGTCTAATGGCTGAAATGATGATGATGGTAAAGGTAAAAGTATAAGCCGCGGGGTGGGGCCGACATTTTTCAGTTTTTGCCCCACCTCTAAAAAATCGAAGATCCGGGGCTCTTAAAGAGTCTTTGCTTACCTGTGGCCTTATGATAGCTTCGCCTATGCAACAAATGTGTGTTCACAGGAGCAAAACTGTAGAAAAAAGCTAAGCTAAGTATAAATCAGCACAGGTGACATTTGCAACGTTGTGTGCACAGTTGGCATTTAACAACAATAAATAATCATAATCTAATAAAATTTTAGAACGCGATTACCTTCGCACTGGCTGACAATTTTATTAGAATTTAACATTTTAAGACGACCGTCTACCTTACAATCTTAGTAAATGTAGCAATCACTTACAAACAGATGGGAAATAACCTCGACTAAACAAGTAGGTATACACTAAACAAGTAAACTAAGCCTCAATTTGTTCCATGAATTACCTAAGTTCCTCCTACGGTAAGAAATTTCTCATAACGAGAGTGACCGAGTTTTATTTTTCTACACAGGTCAAATACCTATGCGACTCAGGGATGGAATAATCAAACCTCTAAGTCAATGTCTTTATTCAATTTGAACTACAACATTCACTTAGTTGAAGAATCAACCGTTTTTGAAAAACCTCTGCTGAAGCACAAACTGGTATAAAGTTTAGGAGGTAGGTATATACGACTCGTAAATAAATTGTAGAAGTTTTTTATTGCTATTTTCGCTGTGTAAATAATATTAATCCTAGGTAGTTAATCACCAATACGGATAGGAAATAATTATATCCCAAAACCATCGCGAACGTGTGATGTAATCATAATTTTTTCACAATACACCTTAGATAATAATGTCTTCTTGATATAATGGATTTGAAGTTAAATTGGAACCGTATGGAATGCAAGTTTTTACCGCGTTCATCTACGCCGACCGACGTGAAATATCGCGTGATTTATTATTTTTGTACGAGTACAATACATGAGGTAGGTACAATGAAATGCGCAAATGAGGCGCCGTATTTTTATACTATCCGCAACCATTGTTTTCATTTGAGTGTCGCTCCGGCGAGAATGACGTGTAATAACTTTCAAAATTTACCAGTTTTCTCTCATTCTCTTTAAAACCACAGACAGACAGGCACACATAGCGGTCAAACTTATAACACCCCTCTTTTCGCGTCGGGGGTTAAAAAATACCATGGTAGTCTAATAGTTTGACCTATGGTCAGTGTTAACAGTAAAGGTGTGGACTCGACCCTCTAAATTTTTCTGAGTTTTATGACTGAAATTACACTTGAAATTTACCATAAGCGTTTTGCCGAAGGAAAACATCATTAGGACCTTCGTATACCTGCTAATTTAGAACACGCGAGGAAACTACAGCACAAGTCCTGTCAGTCTAAGGGGAGGGTTGTGCCCAACAGTGGGATAGGCCGTAGATAGGTGGAGTTCAAAAAGTTGAACAATGTTAACCGATAGTTAAAACATTTGGCTGGACAAAGTTCCGTTGTAGCTCGAAAATTACCCAAATACAATTTTATTGGTATTCCTCTGTCGCACAACGGAAATTTCTCATACTATATTAAACTACCGGTGTTAAGATGTCCTCCAACTATTTGAATTCCACCGAGAATTATTATAGAATAGATTAAGAAACTATTTGACATTATATATACCCTATCAGGGTGTCATGGACCTACAACCTAATCATGTAACATCTATATTATTAAGTAAATGAACATGACATGAATGTATATAAATAAATAAAGATACTTTTTCAATGTGTTTGGCTTTGCTTATTACCAGGGATAAACAAATTAGGTACGATCACCTAGTATACAAATGCCACCACCACTTTAAAAAAATAACTAAAAAATGAACACATTTTCTTTACAAAACGATAAAAACTGACTTCATCGCGAGATGAGATATTACATTTTTAATTTTCCATTCAGCCGCTTGGATTAATTCTGTGACAAAAAAGCACCCAGAGGATACAACGACAATGAAATTTACTTGATGGGATGTCGTTTTAGCATTTATATTGAGGTAGCATTAGTTAGCAGCGGAGCTAAATCTGGGTATGAACGAATGGACAGCAGCAAAATACATCTAACACGGCCGGCTTGGCTCTACCTGTATTACTAAGAGTGTGTATTTGCTATAGGAGCAAAAGAGCTCGATTAATATTATTTTTACCTCCCGACGCAAAAAGAGCTCCGTACTTCTTAAACGGATGAACCAATTTGAATGCGGTATTTTTATTTGAAAGCAGGTTTTTTAGCAGTGGTTCTTAGGTATGTTATTAAAATCGGTTCAGCCGTTTTTGAAATATGGAACTTTGAAGCGACAATGTCGGGCTCTTTCCAACTTTTTGTTGGTTAGGTTATAATTGAGGTACATAATTAATGCACGTTACCTCAAAAAAAATACCTCTTTATGTCACATACATAATGATTGACGCTATGGCTGTATACAAAGAGATACTTTGCCCTCGACTGTATATGAATCTGTTTATCTATAAGGATAAAATAAACAGTTAAAAGACGATATTAAAGAGTATTTTAACTTTAAATGGGTATTGGTTTAGGGTTTACTAGCAACTCACCCCGGTTTTGCTTGGGTACAATTTTAAAAAATGACTCTAATCAGACATTTCACATTTTCATTTTTCCAAAACCTACACTCACGCGAAGCTGGGACGCGTCGGTAATGTGTCCATTTATTTTCAAAAGTCGCCGAACTAATATCGTTCAGTTTGACGAGTAGGATCCCTGTTTTAACTATTTGCTCCTGATAAAAGTCCCACCCAGTATATTGATAATATAGCAACTACTCCAAAACAATAGAGAGCTCAAGGTAAAATGATTAATTTTCTCTCACGTTCAAATTACTTGCAGTTCAACCAAAGGCACGGATCAAGAGGTTTCTTCCTCAAACATTTGTCTCACAGTTGGCAAAGTTGAAATCCCGGGAGGTCGAATGATCATGCAAATCAGGGAAAGTGGAACGAAGAGATCTATTTTCTCGGCCTGTGTTCCGTTGGAGGAAAATGGCGTCCCAAAACAATCAAATTTGCCCACAATTTTTGCGACCTACGCCAAAGAAAATAAAATTTCTGGGATGTTTAATTCCTTGGACCGAAGCGTCAATATAAGACTAACTCTACTAAGATAGTAACTTAAAATTTATGAATATAATTACCATTAATTTCTTTTGAGTTGCTTATATTTGTTACAACGTTAAAACTTAATAGGAATATGCGTTGAAATAACAATAAAATGACCATGAAATAGTTTTGGTTGGATAGTTCCAACAGACTTGAGTTATTGATTCCTACTTCATTTCTTTTAGTACGCCTACATAGGTACCTACTTCTCCTTGCTCAATTGTTTATTTTAAATGATTCGAAAATCAAACAATACGACAATACCTAGCAAAATAAAACATGTCTAAATCAATTCGAGCGACGCAACTCTATTACGGCTATCTTTGTCAAGGAAAACAATTCTCAATCACGGAACATAAGAAGTAGTACCTAATAGAAATGGAGAGACAATTCAATACCTCAACTCCGATCAGATTGTGCCCGGCAATGCAGTCAACGCTGTGGGTCTCGAGGATCAAATTATGAGCAATAATTTCAACGAAGATGTTTCGAACTAGTTCAATCCAGATGTCTATAAGCAATCATACGAGCTGTTCTTTCGACTGATGAGCGCTGATGTATGAACTAAAAGCTTTCATAATGTTAGGCGTGATTTCGTTTTATTTTGTTGCTCTATTTAGTAATTGTGATTTAGACATCTTATGTTACAATGCGTTGCATTTTGAATCTGTTAACATGATCATAAATATCTTGTATCAAAATTAGGCTATGAATTAATTTCAAGATAATCGTTTTTAAGTGATCCAAGTTTTACTTCACAAATGCTGCCCCTACTTTTATACAAATTATACAGCGTGTATTTTTGATACAACCTCAAACTTTAAGGGTATTTAGTGAAGGCTCTAATAACCACACTTTATTATGTTTTAGTAAAAAAAATGACTTATTATGTATCAAATTATTGTTATCATATCTCGTATCAATTTATATGTATAATATGTAGGTAAATCCCTACATATATGTGTAGGTAATCTCTGTAGGTGAGCCTGTTCCTTTTGCCACACAGTGCAAGGGACTGGCAAACGCATTTTTTATTAGTATATTGTTTATTTGTATTCTGTGTGCCTATCCTGTATTGTTCATGTTGGCAAATAAATCAATCTTCTTCTTCTTATTAAATATTTGTTAACCGCAATAAATAATCCTAAAAAAAGCTTTATTTTTAATTTGAATAACTTTAAAACACCTTGTTGTTAGTAATTCTGATACTTAATAGTATTTGGGTCAGTTATTTTTTATTTTGAGCTTAGGTGTCTAACTTTATATTCCGAATTTGTGAGTCGTAAATAAAGCGAACGAGTTAAAAGTTCACAGTGGGTGAACTTAAAGTTTCGTGACAGGCTGGAACTTTAGACCCTACCTACTTGTATATATAACGTGCTCTTGATCGCAACACTTGTACAATATTACTGATCACAGAAATATTCAAGGGATCGAGGTCAACTAAAGCTGCCGCTACACTTTGTTTTTTTTAATGGTGTGGCTAACGTGGATGTGTGTCACTAAATAAGCACTATTAGGATAAAATTGCAACACCATACACAACAACATACGGTTTCTAGCCGGGAATGCTTAGCTAGAATATTTCATCTGCTGGTAGCAAATAGCCCTTCAACCGTCGATAATATTTTAAGCAAACACTACTTTTCGGGTTAGTTTGGTAAAACGATAGGTAGCACTTAGCTTTTTTTACCTTTGTTAGTCTGTGTGTATTTTTATGTCTTTATATTTGATCTGTGGCAAAGCCCGATCCAGCGTCGGTGTGACGCCAGCTTAACCGCGCCAAGGCGGATGGCAAGAAATGTGAGCGGATTCACGAATCTTCGCCGGCAGCTTCCTTAACCTTGTGTCACGTGACGCACGCGTGACTATCTTCGCAGATTATATGAATGGGACTACGAGTATGAATAGTAAAAATATGTAAATTTTATTGTTAAATATGTATACTACCTCCGGGTATAGACTGTGATTACCTTTAATAGACCTGATTCTACACGTGCATGAGTGTACCGTGAGTTCACCCGTAATCCCATATGTATCAAAATATCAATACTTAGCTCATTAAGAGCTTTTATACCTGATGAGATGAGAAAACGTCGCATTTTTGTTAGCTTTTCTCGATTATTCCATAAAAATTTAATGAAAATTAAAAATGTGGTCTGATAGAACTCTTCTTAATATATAAGTAAATGTGTCTACTTCAATAATTATTCGTGATAGACTTTTATATTCTTTAAAAACGAATTAATGTTTATTAACAGTTTTTAAAGAAAATAAAAGTCTATAATGAATAATTATTGGAGTAGACACATTAACTTACCTATATGTATATTAAGAAGAGTTTTATCAGACCACATTTTTAATTTTCATTAATTTTTTATGGAATAATCGAGAAAAACTATCAAAATGCAACGTTGCCAGCTCAGCAGGTAAACGCTCTTAAAGGTAATGTAGTCCTAGTCCTAAGCTAAGCCCTATGTGTGACAACCTGCTAACACCTCTGTTGCTAATTATAAATTGACGACTGGGTAGCCTAGTGTTTAGAGATCCTGACTGAAGTTTTAGGCTCTGAGTTCGTTCCCCGGGAAGGGCAGCTATATGTACTAAAAATACAAATGTTTGTGATTGAATGCTGGATGTTTAATATGTTTTTGTCTACAGGATGGTTTTTTTTATTTCACCTGGAGAGAAAGTACTGTCAATACTGAAGATAAAGAAGTTTACTCATAAAAAACGTTTCTTTTTTTTTAAGAAAAAAAAACTTTATTTACTACTCATGTTTGTTAGAGAGATTCAATCCGTCTGATCAACTCTATCGATTTATGCCATAACTATCCTGAAAAGAATTTTAATACGGTTACATAAATACATGTACACATACTATAAAATTTTATAATTGAAAAAGTGCCATTTCATGATGTGGTACAATTTCAACTAGGTACCTAATTATATTTAATATCTGTTTCTTACAAAACATCAGTTACTTAGGTACTAAAGCTGCACAGAACCTTTTACAAAATTTAAACTCAAGTCGACAAGGTTTATGCAACAAATACTTAATTTTGGAGATTTTCGGTAACAAGTTATCCTTTTGCCATCTCGTCTATAGTTCAATATTTTATCGTAACTGCAGAATCCTCCGCGCAAATGGAGGGCCTTGATCGTAAGAATCAATTCTGTAAACAATAAAAGTATTTCGCAAGAGCTGAGAGTGAGAACGCTCGGATGTTTTTGAAATTACATTGCGTAGGCTAGCCTTTATAAGGCTTTTCTGGAACTATACTGTCTTAAAAAAACGACTAAGCATGTGTCGGGCCACACGCTGTGTAGGGTGCCGGAGTGCCGGAAATAATAAAAAGTTTTCTCAAAAATGTCCGTGAAAGTTGACATTATTCTTTACATATCAGAAGGTGAAGTGCATAGTTTATGGTCAGCGAAAGATTAAAAAGTTAAAAAGATTGCAGGCGCGCTAGCTCGACAATAATGAATGAGCGCGCCTGCAATCATTCACATTTTTTTTAAGATAAAAAGGCCATGGAAATGTTGGCACAAGTCGTATACAGCCAAGTCTAATGGCCGGTATCAGATATTTTGTTGGAACTCCGGACTTTTTCTATTGGGTCTGAAATAGCTTGTGGTGTTTTCGGTGGAAAAATACACCTGCAGTTTATTTTTAATGAATAATGGCGGGAAAGCATAAAAAATTTTTTGGAATAAAATTAAATTTTATAATATATTTTGAGAAAAAGTTTATTCTATTTCAGAATTATTCACCATTTTTGAGAAAAGCTTTATATTAGTCTCGGCTGGAATAGCAATTGCTGGCTTCTTATTAGTTAAACGGACGAGCTTGCGAGTGTAGTGTAAACTGCAGGTGTATTTTTCCACCGAAAACACCACAAGCTATTCCAGCCGAGACTAATATAAAGCTTTAATACTCATACTCAGCCAGCAATTGCCTACTTCCAGGCCACGACAATAATCTACATTAATCGTTCAAATCCATTGATGTTTACTCGTTATTCGGCTTTAATAACTGTAACAAGATAATAGATGTCCTTTTAGATTATTTTTATGAAATACTGACGTGATTTATTTTACAATATCAAGAAAAAAGCTGTTGACTAGGAAGGGACACTTAATAGTGACAATAAAAAAAAACTTTAAAGCTTTAAATTTTGTGAGCCGATCCCAGAATCGAAAAATGTGTTCCCCCAAACTTACAATATTTTTAAAGACCCTCAAAAAAAAAACAAAATGGTTTATTAAAAGCAAAAAAAAATTACAAGAAGGGTTTCCGTTGGTTCCACACTAGGCTAAGCCTGTCACGTGGAAACCTGATTCGGGGTACAAACAATTGATTTGATTCCTCACACCATGGGATAGTAAAAAAAAGTATGGATGTAAAGTATGGATGGGACAAGTAAAGTATAGATTCATTTTTTTCTCGTACTTTAAAAACTTTTTTCTGTCCATTTGTTTGGCGTGGTTGTTATGTGTTATTATCTACCGTTTTCTAGCAAGTCTTTGAGTTAAACCTACATTTTATTTAACACTCACCACGCTTTTATTAGGTTCACTTGAATACATACTATAAGTTATAGGTAACTAACGATAAATGAAATAGTATATTTTTTATCGAGAGACTAAAATAAGCCAATATAATACCCGAGGTGGTTAGCCACCCGAGCTTTAGCGAGGGTGTCTATTTTACCCGAGGGTTTATATTGACTTTTAGTCTCGAGGTTGAAGACTCTATTTTTCACTTCGATTGCGAGAAAAAAATAGTCATTAATCGTTTATGATTTACGCTCTAAAACAATTTCAAAGTTTTCGCGGTAAGTATTTTTTTCCAACCAGACACAGATATAAAAAAACCGGCCAAGATTTTCTAAGGATTTCGTATTTTACTGCCAGTAGTCGGTTTGACCTTTTAAGAAGGAATATGATGGCACGATGATAATTTGATTATGTAAACTCTCAGTAAATAAATAAAATAAAATAGTAGATTGTACAAGAAGAGCATAAAACGAGCCATTTTTTCCCGAAGCGTTCATATAATGGAAAATGGGTTTAATGCTCGAGTTTTTACTTACTAGGTACTAGATACCTTCTAATTTTCATGCATTGCTATATAATTACAAATTTTTAATTTAATTTTTATTCATTTTGATTGATTTTTAGTTTTACATAAAACAACAAATATATATACTTATATATAGAAACTTTTTTTGTTTGTGGCTGTTGACACCCGATTACCTTGGTCTTAGACGAAGATTTTACTTTATGCACTAGAGAATAAAAATAATTTTATGTCGCCTAGATCCAGCATCAATACCAACTTTACGAGCATGCGAAGTGAAAGAGTATTTTCTTATCAAAACTTATTATTTTTACATGTTCAAAACAACACATACTGTACAACCAGAACGTTGATGTCGCTCGGAACTCCTCGGTTTTCCTGAAGATTCAAATGAGAAAGAAAAAGAAAACCGATATTTTTTGGGTTCCGAACGACATTTAGCAAACTAGTTTAAGTGTACAGCGGCCAAGGTGGTCAAAAATATCGGAACATTCACCCTATTATTAAGGTATTAGAGTTCATGTATCGATATTTTGATCACTTTGGCCGCTCCGAAATATCTGATGGAGACTGTACATACTTACCTATTGTGTATTAGATCTGCGCCCAGTATCCAGTAGGATCATCGCAATACAATACGTATTACATACTTATCGACTGTCTGAAAATAAACAACATAAAAAGGTTTGTAATGTGTCTGTTGTACATGTATTGATTGTGTCGTAGTAGAGAACAGCGAGGACAACTTACTAATTATTTGGTTAACGGGTAAAGTAGCCACTTCGGGATATAAAACTTAAATTAGCCACTTCGTGCTATAAAACTAAAGCTTTTAGGCACTTACCCAAATGATCCTAATCCTAATTCCATTATCACGACAAAAATGTACCAATCCAAGCTCGTACCAAAGCTAATAAAATCGAATGTGTACGAACTCGTAAAGGTGAAAAACTTAAGTAAAAGTAAACGTAAGTACTTAGTGCACAGAATTGATATGGAGCTTAAGTCACTTTTCTAATTAGGAACGTCAATTTGTTTATACGGACACGTTACTAGGTAGATAATACATATTATAGTCTTTCTTTACTTAAGTTTTTCACCTATAGCTACTCATTCTATTCAGTATACTGTGAACAAACATTACATAATTAGTCACACAAAAGCTAAAAGAGTTATGAAAGTAAACGATATGTGCGAAATTACATTTGTAATTTTACCATGAGTTTTTCCGTGAAAGAAAACAACGTGTGGAAACCCTCGTTCACCACCAAAGCAATTCTATGGTGTATGTGAAATTCCCAATCCAGATTGGGCCTGCGTGAGAAATACATCCCAAACCCTTTCACTGTGAGAGGAGGCCGATGTAAAGCGGTGTTACGTATACCTGCAGACTTATTGTTGTTTTTTTATATAATAGGGGGAAAACGGGTCACTGGATGGAAAGCAATCACCGCCGCACATGGACATCCATAAGCTTAGTTACGGCTGCGTTGCCGACTCTTGTGGTCAATGATGACACCACCCCCACTATATATGAACGTCCTGATTACCCCCTCAGAAAAAGCAAGTGTCTTTATCCACGTAGCAACAAGAATGGAAACTACAGGCCTTCCAAAATGGTACAACCTCCTTTAAAAAAATGTGTTTATCTCGTTTAATATAAGTACCTACCTAAGTAAAATTAAAACCTGTTTATACCGAAAATAATAATTCAATCGATCGGCATCTTCCTTTCAACCTTATGCTAGGTCTTAAAAACGAGTAGGTATACCTAACGTAAATTCGAAATAATAATAGAGCCAATAGTACTTCAGTTAATTCCCAATTTTAATAAGGAAATGCATATTCGCATTCATTATATTACTTTACCGAATCCTTAATGTACCCATTTTGCTCAGTATTAAAACCCACAGTGGCAAAATCATACCTCTACCTATATAAAGTCAAGAAGAACTTACGCAACCTCATAATAGTAAATTTTATATGATTTAATCGATACAATCATAACGCATTACTAGCTGTTGCCCACGACTTCGTTTGTATAGAACTCGTTCTATAAATAACCTCCTCTTGTTTTTTTGAAGTCGGTTAAAAATGTTCCGCTTGTTAATAAGGGTTATAAAAATTGGGTTCTAAACTTAGCCTAATTATTCAAGCCGCTAGCATCTTGGATTGCCTTAGGGCTCTTTAAAAATTTTAGATTTAGGTTTAGTATTCTATGTATTAATTTATGTAAGTATTCTGGAGTTTGTTACCTCGTTTCGTCCGAGTATTTACATTGTATAGAATGCATTTGTTTAAATCTTTAAGGGGCTGTTTCACCAACCCTTGTCAAATTTTATTTGACGGATAAATGTGATACCGACTCCGTCTATTCAAACAAAACAAACAGAGACGGCATCACATTTATCCGTCAGATAAATTAAATCAATGGATGGTGAAACAGGGCGTTAGTACTCTAGATTTAATTACCTCTAAGGGGTTTTACATAATCACATAATTATATACTATAAAATCAACACTCAAAAAATCACATCTAAGTTTATAGAAAGTTTGCAAATAATGTTTCATCCAACCCAGCAACCTTTACCCACCTTGTAATTTGAAATTCCAATCCTTCAAACACCCGGAGGCTAATAGTTCACCCAAAAAAGCAACGGGGTGTTCCAGTACTACCATCGCTCCCAAGCTTTAGGCGTACGGATGCACCGCCCGATATCGGCAACGCACAAGGTGAAGCAACCGAGAAAGGGCAAATCGGAGCAATATAAAACGAGGCACATCAATGCAGGTTGTATTCCGCAAACAGCTGAACATCGGAGAACTGTCTTAGCAAAGTGTGCTCCAATTATGACCACTGCTCTGGTGAGTGGTTCCTTTGTGATCCCCTGTTGCATATCGGTTGGATCGGGCTATTGTTTGAATCTAGGTCGTTTCCTGCAGCATTAGGTAGTTAAAACTAGAATATATAATTAGTATACTATTTACTGCCTGGACCTTCTTAATTATTTTTTTCACATCTTATAATCTGTTTAACATTTAAAAAAATATCTTACAAAGCAAAGTGTGCAGTCTCAATTATGAATATTAAATATAGGACCCTTCCAGGTATAAGTTGTCCAACAAATCCTTTAACTCAGCTAATATTAATTGCCCATTCATGTTTTTCTAACTAATACTTAATACACGTTCTTTGTCATTTTCTTATTAAATTTTGCAGTTTACTCTATCATGCGCGGCTTTGGTAGCCGCGGCCTACTGCGGGCGTCTAGAGCAGACTTACCTCCCTCCTCGGCCAAGTTTTGGAGGCTCCCACGGGGGTTCTAGCTCCTTCGGAAGCTCCAGTAGCTCCAGCAGCTCCTTCGGGGCTTCCAGTGGATCTTTCGGTGGTTCCAGCGGATCATATGGTGGTTCGAGCGGTGGTGCTCAGATACCCATCATCAAATACGACAACGTGAACAATGGAGATGGCAGCTACCATTTCAAGCAAGTATAAGCCAACAATGAGTCGGAAAGGAACTTTCCGAAAAATGAAATTTCGTGAAATTTGATGTTAAGACTCCAAAAATTCTAAATGGGTCTAGTCTAAATTAAAGTGATATCGACCGTAAATGTTTTGAATAGCGGAGTGACTGTTTGTGAAATGGTGATGCAACTTTTTTACACTGTCTTTATTTAGATTTTTTTTGCTTTCTTGGATTTCAATATTAAAACTTGAGAAATTTTAACATTTTTCCACTTTCCAAAAGTCGACCTGAGTAAATTAATAAAAAAAATTAAAAGCTGTCTATTTCAATAAAAAAATACACGTACATTTCATTAAGTAACTACTAATCCTTAATTAATAGGATTGTTGCTGTCAAATAATATTCAATGCCGATTACCAAAACATAAATTTTAATTATTTAGCTATTCTCAAAAAAAGGGGAGCGTTGTTTAAAAGTATTATTTATTAGCTACGTACTGTACTTGTATATGTTATCTCTCTAAAGAATCAAATAAGTGATTCGCTACGTTATTTCAACGTCGTGAGTTAGCCTAAAGTAAGAATAGATAATATATTTGAAATTATTAATTTCCAATTTCCTCAGAATTTGGGTAGTGTCTGATAGAGTTCAGATTTGATTTATTTTACAAAACCTATCACGAATTTTGAAATACATTGTGTAATTCAGATGTATGTATATACTTATTGTACCATAACGTTTGGTAATGGTTGGTTTAATTTTGCGATGACTGCAAGATTTTGTTGGTTAAAACGAACTAAAAACCTTTATATCTTAATTTTAAAATAAATAAAAACAAGACTTTTTAATTGATTGCATATTTTGCATATTTCTAGCATTTATCATGCGTACTTTTGCAAGCTTATTTTAAGCTTTGATGATACATGTAATCCAGTCTCCATTCATTAGCAATAGGTATATAAATTATAGCAGGGTGTCATCATTTGGGCTTTAACATGCCAAACACTAGGACGTTTACCTTAATCGTCATTCAACTTTGACAGCTATGAAACCGGCAACGGCATCTCAGCGCACGAGAGCGGGGCCCCCAACGCGCGAGGACCCGAGGGCCCCGCCGTGACCGCAGACGGGGCGTTCTCGTACCGCGCGCCGGACGGCCAGCAGATCTCCATCTCTTACACCGCTGACGAAAACGGCTTCCACCCCGTCGGATCCCACCTTCCCACACCTCCTCCGATCCCGGAAGAGATCCTGAAGTCCATTGAGTTCAACAAGCGCAATCCTTCTTCGTAAGTTTATTGATATGGTGTTATTACAAGCTGTACCTAACTCCTAAAGGGTTTTGTACTTTTTTAAAGGCCGGTAACACAGGCCATCGACTTTCCTTGAGTTGTTGGTATTCATGGGCGGCGGTAATCATTTCCCAGTCTTATAATCTCTCATAATCGAGCGTAGATTTTTGTGTCCGACAAGACAGGCGAAAAACTTTTTAAAACTACCAATATAAAAAAAAGTATCAGGTACTTTAACCTCTTTCGAAAACTTTGAAGCTGAGTCTATCTTGTAATAGCCCTCCATATTTGATCTACATGAAAGAAAACTTTATTTTCCAGCGAGGGTGCGTACAACCCCAGCAGCCACGGTGGTTCTGGAGGCCATTCCGGCTCAGGAGGCTACCACTACTAAAGAAGATCTCACCGACAAACCTAGCGCTGAACTGGTGGCCCGTCTCACAAAACTACAAGCTTCAATCCATCTACACTACCACTGATAATATTGACCAAAACCACTCTGAGTTGTACTTAGAGATTGTAACCTGTAGTTTTGTAAAATGGGGCCACGACCTCACAGGACTGTGATACCACGACGCGTAGCATATGTAACTAGTATAATTATAGCTTTACGATGTAAATAAGCATGAGAAATAAATTATATTGAGTATACATGGATTTTTTTCTTTTCGGGGAATCAATCATCGTAAGTGCCTATAATGGTTCCCATACTGTATACGATGACGTTAGTAAACTTGCAATTATAGGTAGGTAGATCTACGAGTAGTACTGTAAAATAACGAATGTGCCAATAAAATGACAAAACATTAAAATCTATCTATAGAGGATTTTATACATTTTTTTTATTCCAGACCGCGTTTTTGGACGACCCATCTTAAAAGATGAAATTGCATTGCAACAAAAATACCAAAAACAACAAAGTTACTGCAAAAATTACAGTACTTACGTAGGTATTGTATTTTGTGCCAACGAGCATAAAACAACGCCTTATGAAGGAAGGTATTAGAACTATGAGTTCAAATAAGATCAATGTTTCGATAAGGCAATACACTTGGCAACTTCAAGTGAAACCAATCTTATTACAGCTACGACCTATACAAATCGCCCTCAAGCTATACAGGATAATATTTGGCAACCACGTGCACCACAGACGTGTACATTATCTAAGTCCTTTAGTCTTGACGAGTAAATACATACATAGTTATATAACAATTTTGATATAAATACCAACACTATGATTTTGATTGACAAAATTTTGCGAATTAAAAATGAGTGGAAATAAAAAGGGAAAGCTTTTTCCTAGAAGAGACTGTAATGGAAATGGCAAACATAAAATAATAATACGAAGCTGTTGCGCGCGGCTTTTCTTGCGAAAAAGGTCGCACTTGCTTAATCTGTCAAATTTTAAGTCTCTACCTTCAGTCGTGGTTTAGGCTGTTCATTGTTTGAGTTAATATAAAAAAAACCTCTACCGTAAACTCAGGTATATCTGGTCCAAAGTTAGACGTCGATAACTTTGAAACTGTATTCCACTGCAACAGGTGACATTTTTAACTGGATTTCGAGCTTGCAAGATTAATAATTAGAGGTATATTAAGAAGCAGTGCTAATTATTTTTAAAAATAACAAAAAACATTTTTATCACAATTTGTTTTTATTGGACCATAGTTGTATTATAAGTTTTCTAGTTTACACCAGCTCGATTAGAACAATGATAATGTACCTAAAGAATCTTTAGTTTGATGTAAGTAATGCCGGCCATTTTAAATACAACTGAGTTAATAAAAAGCACAAGTATGTGTGTTAGGTTTATAATATTTTTACTTCTTACAAAAAAAAAAAAACTCAATTGTTCCAAAAACAAAATCTTCAAAAATCAAAAAAAAATGCCTCTTATTCGGAATTACAAAAAAACTGCAAAGTATCAAAGTAGACACAGTTTTAATAAATCCAAAGATTCAAGAACAGAAGTTTAAAAAAATCAACAAAATTCAAATAAAAAAAAGACAGTTAAAATAGTCAACAAAGTAGCAACGACGATTAGTTGATGATTTTAACTACAATACCGCGTAACTAGCATTTTCCCTATGGTATAATTTTGACTGTCAGAACAGCAGGGCTACTACGAAACTCGAAACTCGTAGTTTGTATCGCACCGTCCCTTTCACTCGCGTATTAAATGACATAAGCGTCAGCGGGACGGCAAGTTACGAAGTTCGAGTTTTGCACTTCGTGGTATAGGGCCAGTAGTAGAAACGACAAAATCAGTCACAATAATCAACAATTAACAAAATCAGTCAATAGCTTCCAGCTCAGGTACTTTGAACAACTGCCCTTTGAACTTTGGCCCTCTTTGTATTCTTTTCTTAGGTGGCTCTATTTTAAATTTATTTATTTATTATTATTATTTTCCATATATTTATTTTATTTTATTTATTTATTATTCCGCCGTGACATTTTTGGCTATAGGGGTACCCGATCTGTAATATAAAAAATACTTTTCAATTATGATCCAAACATTCAGTATGGTCATACTTGAACTCAAAGTATGAAAATTTACTATTTCACGTCACAAAAATAAACAAAACAACTTCTCAATAAACTTTTACCTTGAAAACGTTATTGAATAACTTACCTTACTAATAAATCAATCGCCAATATCTTCCAATAGATATATTCATTCCCAGCAACAGAAGTTTCGTGAGCTAGCTCAACCTGTACTAAGCTGTTCAACCTACTGGCGACAGATAACAAACTCCACCAGTAGTAGTTTGTAGTCGCCACCTAGCTGAGATCGGCTAAATTACCTTCATCGCAGCCTAATTCAATAGAAAATGCACGATGAATCCCTTAGACTGCGTTAGCAGTTCCGTAATGTTCGAAATGTTAAAAGGTCCTTTTGGACTATTGATGAACCCTGGGACTATAGAAACCTGTGTTTACGATATGTTCCTTATCACAAAAAACTAGCTAAAAAAATAAAAAAATAGAGACTTAAAAATTAACAAATTAAGCAAGTGCAATCTTTTTCGCAAGAAAAGCCGCGCGCAACAGCTAACTCGTGTTATTCTTGTATTATTATTTTATGTATATTTGTCGTTTGTAGTCCAAGTTAATCCTCTTGGCTAATTTAGATGAGATTAGGAAAGTAGCAATTTTGAAAAAAAGAAAGATTGATTGATTGTGATGTTCCAGCAAAATAAATCATTTTTTTTCATTTCATTTCTTTGATTTTGGTTCCATCAGCACCACCACCTTACAGTAATAAGACTCAAAACAATAAAACTAACAACAAAAACTGAATTACGTGGTGACACGACAGGACACCAAAAAAAGCCTCCAGTCAACATGTGTTGCCACACGTTATTTTGAGCGCTAGAAAAAGATATAAGTACGCTACTTTTATTTCAGAAATTAAATCGTATTTCACACGATAGATGAATTCACGCAGAGATGACGCTGGTAGAAAACTAGTTATATACCTACAAAATTTCAGAAAATTATATAGTAAGTATCGAATAAAACTACATCATGCCTCAAATAATTCTAAGACTAGTAGGTAGTTTCTTTGGCGTACTCGTAGTTCGGATGCATGCAGTACAGTCAACGTCATAAATAAGTGATCTCTTTTGTACCTCGTCACTTTAACGTCATGTTTGAAAAGCCATACGAAATCATGTAGCGACTGAAAGCGACAAGGTAAAAAAGTGATCATTTATTTATGATGTTGACCATAAAAAGTATTCAGTCGTTGCCTGCATATCTCTGTTCGGCAATTGTATTTTTTTTTGTACGAGTAGGATGCATGTAAACTCTTTATCGTACGAAAATAACTAAGTAAATAAACACAAATGACAAACGTTAATTTATTTATTTGTCAACAAAAAATTACAGCATTACAGTTAAAAGACTCTTTCTGAGAGGAGGCCTGTGCCCAGCAGTGGGACGTACATATAGGCTGGGATGAGATGAGTTAAAACACCAATGCGCTATAAAATTCAAATTAGCCATATACAAAACAAAAAGACATAGGTATAAAATACACAAAAATTACATACAAAAAAACAATTAGGAATTAGTTAATCCCTAGGTAGTAATTGATACGTGATCAAAAGTGACCTTATCCCTTTAAGGAAACTCTATCAGTCAATATTCGAGTCGATGAGAGGAGCGTTCATTAGAGACGACAAAGAGTTTATTGAAAAATCAGAAATCGTGAAAGTAAAATTTTACTACACGTTAAAGTAAATATATTTTTATTATATTAAAATAATATTATTTTCTTACTGATTGGTTTATATTTCACTATCCTTCGGACCGTAAATGGACTAAGGGCGGGACTGAAAATAACTGACAAAATTAGGTAGGTAAGCATAACCTTTTTACTTTTGTAACTTTATTAATAATAATTATCGCTAAAATACCTAATAAAATTTTGTTTTTACTTACATAAGTGTAAATACTAATAAAAATAAAAATAAAATACTGCTTTTATAATTGAATAAACAGCCTTTGGAATTAAATCAAGTATTGTAAATAATAAAATAGTCAAAAATACGTTGATCTATTCAGATTAATTATTTTCCTATAGGTTTAAGGTTTTCACATCACTAAAATGTCTATGGTTCGGTTAATGGCGTCTTTGTTTACGCTGTTCATAAATTGGATCGGAATACAATAAAGTTATTATTCCTATAATATGTCACACTGTAGTCGTAGAACTATTTGTATGGTAGTTTACGCACTAACCCCCTGTTTCACCATCCATTAATTAAATTTATTTGACGGTTAAATGTGATGCCGTCTCCCTCTAATCAAACAAAACAAACAGAGACGGCATCACATTTAACCGTCAAATAAATGTAATTAATGGTTGGTGAAACAGGGGATTAGTGCGTAAACTACCATACAAATAGTTCTACGACCACTACGATCCGTATTTTCACGGATTCGGATCGGACCTAGTGCGAAACCGCTCTTAATCTTTAATTTAATTAAATAGAATCACACCCAAAGGATCATCGAAAATATTTTTATACCTAAGTATTGCGTGACAAAATAAGTAGGAAACAAAAGTAAAGCTCACTCTTTGAAAACTTTAGCAATAGTTTAGCCTAAAACGTGAATCTTTATCATGCCATAGTAATCGAATAACAGCAGGGGGTAGCCATGGAATGTTATTCAATAACCGACAACTGCAAGGTGACTTACCAACGATACCGATATAAAAACTTGAAGCGCTTCTAACACATCATTCTGTCATCAACTTTCGACTCAAGAACTGTTCTTTGAAGCTATACACAGAAGCACTTGCGTAAAAGAACTTGCACTTGAGAAGCAGCTATGAATTCCCTAAAGGTTCGTGATCTTATCGCGAAAACCTGAAACTATCGTTAAACGTGGTTTTTAACACATATATGTATTGAAGCATTAGTTTACAATGTAATGATATGTGTTAAACACATGTTCAACAATAGCTTAAGATTTTGTTGAAAACACGGTTGAAAATTATTATGGATTAGTTGAACTGCAAAGATACAAGTGTGTGAAAATAACAATTAAAAACTTTATGGTTTTTGCTCATCAATTTACTTGAGAGCGATTACAGGAACTCAATTTAATATTAATATTTACCTATTTTAAATTTAAAAAACATTAATACTATGATACAACAAACTAACTTACCCGAAAAGTCCGTGAGTTTTGAAATCGGTTACTGCAGAATTTTACTATAGCCAAAAATATCGAAGTGGCCGAATTTTTAATACTTTTTTCCCATTTCAGGCAGCTCTATGTTTCGCCGTCTTGGCCTTAGCTTCGGCCGCCCACTACAGGCCGGAAAATTATGGCGGCGGCTACAACCAGGGCTACGATGGTTACAGTGGGGCCTCATCCGGGTACAACCGCGGCCCACAAATACCCATACTGAGCTACGAGAATGTTAATAACGGTGACGGCAACTACAGATACAGGTAAAATAGTAGTCTTCTGTTTCTACATTATTTAGATTTCTACTCTTTAAAAGAGCCGGAGGTACGCTTTTAGAAGACTTGGTTTATTTTGGTATAATATCATCAGGATTTGGTAGACAGTACCCACATACTATAAATATATATAGTTTTTAATTATCAATAACTGTCATTAATTTGGAAAAATACAGGTTTTATGTTAAATTTTAAGCGGGTGACGCGCGTGTTTCTCGCGTTTCACACAGGCGCTTCGTGTACGGTTCGTAGTTTACCGTGTAAAGTATCGTAGTGGTGCTGTAATAATTATTGCACCTGCTTGGTTTCTTATAAACTAAAAGTTGGTAAAACCATCAAGAAGGGTATAGTTGAACTGCAACCATTAAAGTACCTACGAGATAATGTAACTTCTGTGTCTAATAATTAATGAAAAATTACCAACTGCTCGTAGATGTGGGAACTTCGTAACTTTGTTCTAGAACTTTTCCTTCGCTTCAAACTAACCTAGCTACTTTACATAGCGCTGAAAGTTTTTAAAAAGCCTCGTTTTTCATTAGGAAATTTAAACTTAGTAACATAATACCGATTAACGCTTTCAATGCGTAGGTACCTATTCAGAAATTTTACATTTGTAAGACATTATTGCCTCACATAAATAATTATTTGTCAATAATTATTACCGTGGGCGGCCATGTTCTTTCCGTTAATAGCAGCGTTTAAAAACCATCTATTGACTTGGATTGGAAAACTTGGTTTTTGTCGGTTCCCTTTTCCCAGTTTAATCTGAAGTTTTCAGTAAAATCTTAACAATAAAACTTTTCTTCCAGTTATGAGACTGGCAATGGCATCAGAGCGCACGAGAGCGGGTCGCCGCGAGCACAGGGTCCTGAGGGCCCCGCCGTGACCGCAGAGGGGGCGTTCTCGTACCGCGCGCCGGACGGCCAGCAGATCTCCGTGTCCTACACCGCCGACGAAAACGGCTTCCACCCCGTCGGCTCCCACCTGCCCACGCCTCCTCCCATCCCGGAAGCTATCTTGAAGTCCCTGCAGTTCAACAGGCAAAACCCATCTTCGTAAGTTTCAATCATTTCTCAATAAAAAAACTCGAAGAAAATTATAACCGTATGCTTTTCATAACTAGACATTTAGGGCGTTAAACAAGTTTTTTGGTTATTTTGTGAGCAATGCTACAACTCTTTCTTATCTTTTACTTGTAAAAATCACTGGAACTAGCTAGAAACAGTTCTATTAACACAAATGCTTAGCTCGGAAAAGTGGGCTCGTGTAACCGGCATTTTTTCAAGCTTTCATAAGCCAGAGTATTAATATATATATATATATTATTATTTATAGGTTCTTAAACGTAAAATGTTGTATTCTTATACGGGTTCTTCGTAATGCTGTTGGATCCGATAGCCACCAGTATGTGGCAAGTTTATTCCCTCCTTTACTTTTAATAAACCATTTTTTGTTTACAGGGATGGCTCTTACGACAACGGTCGCTACAACACCTACAACAACAACGCTGGAGGATATCACTACTGAACAAAACAAGAATAGTTTTCTTTATTTAAATTGATGGCCTTAAACGTGATCGTGATGCCATATTTATTTATTTAAAAAAAAACAGTTAATTACTTTTTGTTGTTCACTAACATTTATAATAAAAGAGCTATTTATTTTAACAAGTATATTTACTTATTTCATTTCAACCCGCTAACTCAATATTTTACATTACAGTGAAATTAATAAAACTTAGTTAGGTATAGGTAGTCATTTCCACATTAAAACGTTTCAAAAATTATAAATGCCATTCCCAATGTGCACTGAGCTATGGCCGCTAAAATCTCGCTTTAAATTCCAACAGACAGTATAAAACTCTGTTATTATTTAATGCACCAGACCGGGAGTGGTAGCGAGCATGATAGAGCTAAACTTGTGTAATAATTCCCTGCAACTTTCATGGAACACCTACTCAACTATTCCTTCTTTGAATTCTCAATCGTGTCGAAGGAGCTTCCTATAAACTGTTGAGACTTCGTAATAGAAAACAACACGGACAGTGAAATTACATAGTGCATTCGTTTGAGCCTTTAGTGACCACGTTTTTGACATAATATTAATAAAAAAATCTTCTAATGGCTTAACATTGGTTTATGTAGTCTTTTTGTATTTTTTATTTCAACTCCAAATTTTGTTACTTTTACGGTCATCCTGTAAAATCCAAATCGAAAATACAAACTGAAACATAGCACAGAAAAACCAGAAAAAGTGACCAGCGCTGAGAATCGAACCCAGGTCCTCAGCATTCCGTGCTGCGTGCTATACCGCTACACCACCACTGGACAGGAGTGCAGACACGAATTTTTCCTGCGGTTTTATCAAAAGTGTACCTACTAGTGTTTTGGATATCCTGGCTGCAGCATCAGGACGAGAATTCCATAATCTTGCATAGTTATATAGCATACATGGGTGTTTCAAAGTTTAGGACCCAAATATGTTTGAAAGTACCTAAAGTAAATACCCATTATGCGTCTAAGATTCCTACCGCAGCGAACAAAAGAGCTGAAGATCTTGAAACGG
Source organism: Choristoneura fumiferana (assembly GCF_025370935.1). NCBI lineage: Eukaryota > Metazoa > Arthropoda > Insecta > Lepidoptera > Tortricidae > Choristoneura > Choristoneura fumiferana. The sequence goes on along the minus strand of NC_133477.1, from coordinate 14,514,924 downwards.
GTGAACCGATTTTGATAAAACATGTCTAAGAACCATCGCTAGAAAACCTGCTTTCAAATAAAAAAAACCGCATTCAAATCGGTCCACCGGTTTAAGTGCTACGGTGCCACAGACAGACAGACAGACACACATAGCGGTTAAACTTATAACACCCCTCTTTTTGCGTCGGGGGTTAAAAATATACCTAAACTTGGAAGATACCACACAAAATGCGAAATTCTTAGAAAAATATTACTTGATTTTTTTCGTAACGGCTACGAAGCCCTATCTTGGGCGTGTCCGACATGCTCTTGGCCGGTTTTTTTAATTCAGATACGCACATGATCCGAATTCAAAGATATTATCCGCCCTCTTTAAAAGTTGTAAAAATGTACATACCTACCTTTTTTGCACTTATTGATGAACCAATTTTTCGGTAGGTGGGATAAAAAATATTTTCATAATTGATTCATAAATAGCTGTCCATTTTATTCTAAAATCTAAAAAGCATAGTCAACTAGAAAAAACTGACTTTTGAACTTTATAAGTTAGAAGTGCAACTTTAAATGAAATAGTTAGGGCTAGTTTTTAATAAGGGATGAGATTGAAACGAATAATCAGGTATAGTAGCCGCCACAACTTTTCTAATTAAAATGAAGGGAAAAACGTTCGGACTAACCGATTTTCATAACCGTTGAACACGTGCACGAATCTTTTTAAGTTACATTCTAGGTGCCTGCGCGTCTACGCCCTGCAATTACTTTTAAAGTTGCTCAATAAAGTTTATCCAAAGTTGTGGACTTTTATCGCTCGTAGAATATAGCTACCTATTTAAAGTGTCCCTAAATCAATCTGACGTATTTATTTTAGTAACGGTTACCTACTTCCTATGGCTCAGGTCGACTTTTCTAGGAAAATTATAAAATAGTAGTAATAGAAATCCTTTGCTCGTTGCTCAGGTTCACGAAACGAATAATTTTAACATTTTGACTCCGAGTTTGTGAATGTATGCTTAATATACGTACAATATTGACAACATCTTTGTATTAGCTACGAGAGACGTTTGAATGAGCCGACCCTCTTTGTCTCAACTGCTGAATAGCATTTGTATTAGATCTACCATTAGACATTTCATTATACGGTTATACCTACTTACCTACACGGATATTGTGGAAACGTAGTTTATTTATATTGGATTGAATAGATTTGAAAATAAATATCGTCTCAATTCGCACCGTCATTAAAACGAATACTAAGACATTTTTAATCTTGATCTCTATGTTTACATAGTATAAAACAAAGCTGCTTCTCGCTGTCTGTATGTACAAGCACGGGTAGACCTTTTAATCTACAATACAATACAATACAATACAAAGACTCTTTATTGTACACCAGACATAGTAAGCGATACAGAAAACCGATACACAGAAAAAAAAATATTACAAGGTGAGCAATAGTCTACCTATGCAACTGATTTTAAGTGGTCTATCAATAGATAGAGTGACTGAAGAGGAAGATTTACATAAAATATACTTAACCAGCAGCGCGCCCCAGCTCCGCGCGGGGGAGGAGATTTGGGGAAAAGAAGTTAAAGAAATGCAGTTTCCGCCTTTGATAGTAAACTTCATGTTGTCTCCACTTTTTTTCAATGTTGCACCCGTGTGAAGCTGGGGCGAGTCGCTAATAAATAATAATACTATTTTCCTCTCGTTCACGCATGCCGAGCTGATCAGTCAAATCAAATTCGGCATATAAATAATGTTCTCAGTCAACTCATCGCGTTTGTTACGGCTCGCTTTTGCAACTTGATACAAAATTGACTATTATTTAGAAATACCTAGTAAAAATAGTAAAAGTATGATTATGAAAATCATCTAAGTATATGGTCCTTTTGTATTTAATGATATTTAAATAACAACTGCTACCAATAGCCGACGATAAAAATAACGTATAGTCAAACTAATGAACTGTTAACCCGAATTCAATAAAATAAATAAAGAAAATGTTAGTAAACAATTCTGTTTATTGATTCGTTTTTAAATAACTTATGGAACTATATAAATATATTTCAATATCACAGTCCAGGCATTTTATGAGGTCACTATATCCTTAGCACGTGGTTTAATCGTCTAGAAGCGGTAGGAGTTGCGGCCGTTGTAGGAACCATCATCACTGAAAACAAAAGAGAAAATAAAAATAAAAGTAATATAAAGCCACATATCACTGTAATTTCACAAAGTTTTTTAATAAGTAAAATAACAATAGTTAGGTGTTAACAGTAACACTGGATCTCTGACTACGCCAACAGTGACGGGCTCGAGCTTATGTGTTAAAATAATTGATTGATTTAGGTGTTACTTTGCGGAGGTCCATATCAATAAACTAACTCTTATAACTTTACTACTATGCGTACAGCAAGACAGATTGTTAAGTAAGTTTGTTCTGTAGGTACACTTGAAGAAACTGAATTGCGTACCAAAGTGAAACCTTTTCGCTGCAAATATCATTCTGACATTCATTTTAGTCATTGGCCAAAGAATCATCGTGAATATGATTGTGAAAGGTTCCACCCTGGTTAGCAAATACATTTTCTCGACTGTAAAATTATACAAAAACGCTTACGAAGATGGATTCTGCCTGTTGAATTCGAGGGACTTCAAGATTGCATCTGGAATGGGAGGAGGTGTGGGCAGGTGGGAGCCGACGGGGTGGAAGCCGTTTTCGTCGGCGGTGTAGGACACGGAGATCTGCTGGCCGTCCGGCGCGCGGTACGAGAACGCCCCCTCTGCGGTCACGGCGGGGCCCTCGGGACCCTGCGCACGCGGCGACCCGCTCTCATGCGCTGATATGCCGGTCGGAGTTTCATAACTGGACGTAAATATAATAATTCGTTTATGGAGAAGAAGAATAAATTATGATTGGTTTTTTGGAGTATTTTTTATTTCAACTCCAAATTTGTTACTTTTACGGGTATCCCGTGAAACTATATCGAAAATACAAACTGAGACATGGATACACAGAAAAACCAGAAAAAGAGACCAGCGCTGGGAATCGAACCCAGGTCCTCAGCAATCCGTGCTGCCGGCTATAACCCCTACACCACTGCTGAATAAATGTAATGTATGCGAAGTAATTAAATAAAATGTCCAACTACCCAATAACACCTGCTAACAATGCCATTGTATTAGCTAGCAACAAATTATTATACTTTGAAACATTAGTAAGGTAGCAACATGATTTAAACACGACAAACAATAACTTGTTAAAACTTTACTGACTTTTATGTAGTAAGTAGTAGTAGTAAGTGTTATATGGAAATCCGAAACCACTGAGTTTCGAATTTACATATAACACTTCTTATTTCACTTCTATTGGGATGGGATCTAATTTTCTAAAAATCGTCCTTATAGAGCACGCCTATGTAGTGAAAAGAAAGGAAATTTAAAAGCCCTAGGACCAGTAGGCAGTCTGGGCGTTCGTTGTTGTGTATATAAGTACTACTAACTAAGTCAGCCAGCCGATCATTCAGTTAGCTTCCTTCTTTCATATATTTAGACACAGGTTTCGCAGAGTAGCGACTGTCTTCCTTAACAGCATATTTAATTACCTAAAGCGGTAGTTGCCGTCGCCATTGTTGACATTTTCGAAGCGCGTAGCCTCTCCCCCGTAGGCACCGCCGGTGAGGTGGTCCAAGCGACCGCCGTGCACGGCTGCCACGGCCACAGTCATCAATAGTACCTGAGAATAAACAATAACTTAGACTAGGTTTTTTTTGTGGGTGGAGTCTGGTCATACACACGCAGCATGGAAGTACAGTTTCCTACCTTTATTTCTTCTATTACATACTTAAAGGGTTAAAATATCCCATGTCCTTAACTTTAGGCAGCAAGGAAAGGGCCTGGCACTAGGCAAAGCAGCTGATACTCCAAAATACCTATACGTCAAAATACATTTTTGATGGTAGTTTTTGAAGGGGAAAACCATCGACCAAGGATGCCAACTGACATATGTACTTAGATAGGTATTATAAGTTTAATCATAATAGTTTTACTTTACTGCGCTCGAAAATAATGATAAAACTACTCCAGCAAAGGCAGACTTGAAAGGTATCAAATAAGCCAATTGATGGTTCTTACCAGTTTCGTCATGCTGTGGGTGTTGTACGTGATGTTATTGTTCGCCGTCGGAACTCGGAATGTAATCTGCGGGGATGTTCGACATTTTATATCGGTCGGATTTGCCCTTTCGGGAGGTTGCTTCACCTTGCTCGCTATTGTCGATACGCTTAAAGTCTGGATGTAAGTTACAAGATGTAGGCATTTCTGTGACTAACTTTTTTTTACATACCTATAACTGACCGTGATTGACCCCTATCTCAACTGATGTTAAGTGCAGATGAGGCCAAAGGTATATCTCACTGGTTCAGAACTAGTCACACGTGTGTAGTTAAAGCTACACATGGACGACGACGAAACCAGAATCCACAGTTTATGTTTGTGGATATGGCCATCACTTGGCACTTCTATTTCGATATGTCCAGTTCGCGGCACGTGACTACCGAAACGATGAAATTGAGTAATAATTTCTAAAATATAAACTTTTTGCTCCAACTTTCGTATTTAAGAAAATTAAAACAAAATAAATACAAAGTAAAAGTTCTGATTTCAAATGTTAACTGATAAAACCAGACATAAATTGAATAATTATTGGATAACGAAATGATGTCGCGATTTGTGGACAACCGGTGAAGGCACGTGGCGAGATCTCGTTCATTATGACGCTCTAAGGGGGTGCCTTTGCTCGACAGTGTTTCGGTTGACAATAATCATGATAAACTAATTAGCAAATCTCTATAAAATGTTCAGAGAAAAAAGCTTAAATAGGTAATGCGCAGCGCACATTAGAAAAGCAAATAAGAGTTATTGGGCGACCAGACGGCCTAGTGGTTAGAGAACCTGACTACGAAGCTTGAAGAGATATTTGTATGAAAAATACGAATGTTTGTTCTCGGGTCTTGGGTGTTTAATATGTATTTAAGTATGTATCTATCTATATAATTATATTTATCCGTTGCTTAGTACCCATAACACAAGCTTTGCTAAGCTTACTTTGGGACTAGGTCAATTGGTGTGAATTGTCCCGTGATATTTATTATTTATTTATTATTATTTTTATTATTGGGAAATAGTTACTTTACCTATATCTAAAGGCACAGAGCAATACATTTTAAATTATACATTATTATTACTATTTTCTATCGTGGACTGCGGTTTTTTCTAATCAGTAAAGAGTGTCAAATACAAGAGTGTCTTTCAAACAAATACCTATGTTATATTCCAAGTATATCCACTCCACAATAAAATACTTTTACTAAATTCGAATTACAGAAGTTTTAAAAACAATAAACGTTCAAAAACATGAGAAAGTTATCAATTCGCTTGTTTTTTTTTTGTTAATGCAGTTAAATAACTTATAAATATTTTCATAACTGTAACCGCTACCTCTTATTACTTGAAGCCACATATATTTCCACGTCTAGGAACGTCTGCTCCGCCCTGGCGCGAGGTGACGCTGTAAACTATCTCACTTAGCAACCTTTGGGGCCGTTCATCATCACTGCAAACAATGCGGCTGACATCAGGCCCGGTCAATGCAAAATTCGAACTTCGTATCTCGCTGTCCCGTTGGAACTTATATTATTTAATGCGAGAGTGAGAGGGACGGTACGATACAAACTTCGAATTTCGTAATAGCTAAGTTGAGAGATTTAGGGAGCTTCATGCATTGAACATCTCAACTTATATACCTACGTCCCACTGCCGGACATAAGCCTCCTCTCAGAATGAGAGGGCCTGCAGGGCTACTTCGAAACTCGAAACTCGAAGTTCGTGTCGTGCGGTCCCTCCGACACTATTTAATACGAGAGTGAGGGGGACGGTACGACACGAACTTCGAGTTTCGCTCTGCTCTGCTCTCTCTACTGGGCTGCTGTTCAGAAGCAGCGTCTATGCGGATTGAGTACATCGTTAAATTACTTCGCAGGTTTATACAATTCCCTCGCGATGTGTTTCTTCACCGTATAGCTCGTAGTCAATTTTTAATTTCATTTTCTATACCAGTTCGGAAAACTTACAGGCGCAAGCCCGTTTTTGAACCCACTATCCTCTGCTTAAAGGGCTATAATTCAAAACCATTACGACCGGATGGCCAAGTGGTTAGAGAACCTAATTACGAAGCTTTAGATCCCGAGTTCGATTCCCGGCTGGGGCAGATATTTGTATGAATAATACGAATGTTTGTTCTCGGGTCTTGGATGTTTAATATGTATTTAAGTATGTATTTATCTATATAAGTATGTTTATCCGTTGCCTAGTATTCATAGTACAAGCTTTGCTCAGTTTGGGAATTGTCAATTGGTGTCAGTGTCCCATGATATTATAATTAGGCTACTACAACACACGCATTCATCATCATCATCATCAGCCAGAAGACGTCCACTACTGAACAAAGGCCTCCCCCTTAGAACGAATTTCCGTATTCCAGATTCTATCGCGCAAAGAAACTGAATTATACCTTGCATTACAGGGGGGGGGGGTGCCATAATCCCCACGCACGCTTGGCAGGCCGCTTGGGGATCGCAGTATTACGTTGATGGTGTAGGTACGCAGAAGATGCTGCTGCCCGTCTTCTGGATTTTCCCTTAGTCACCTTCTACGACACCCAACGGGATAATATGGGGGAGAGCTATATCTTCTCCACCTTTGTTACATTTAAAGGTTTAATCTTGGATTATTATTAGAGTACCATAATTAATCGATCCTCAGAGGAGTTTAAGTTATGCACATAAAGGTCACGTTGAAATAATCAAATAATTATTCAAAGGTCATGTTTGATTTCGGTAACTATTTTGTAGGATGTTAGTTGATTTGTTAATGCTATTAGTAGGGTTGAATAGAGTAGAGTAAGTTTAAATTAACCCATGTGAGTCAACATAACTGTCTAGATGCGAGTGCCTGTGTAATGTATGATGACTAAAAAATGTTTAATGAGTACTAGGTATTCAAACGGTTTTCGAACTTCATTTTTTGTAAGTTTGTGTAACTTTGTACATATCAATACTGTTTAGTGTTTATATGGTGACATTTATAAGTTAGATACAACTTATTAGCAGACAGACTTATTTCTTACCGCCATAATGAAAACAAATGTTGGCGATAAGTTTATAACACCACTGTTTACAGTTTGAAGAACGTCGCGAAAAGAGAAAGTTAGCAAATGTCGATTTCGCCGCATTGTTTTTAGATCTGTTGTCAAGTGCAAAAAATGCAGTAGCTATAACATAAACCATCCTATTCCTGATACCCTAATAGATAGTACTTATCATTCAAGTTAAAATATTAAAATCTATCAAAAACCTGATGCCAATTAAGAGTGTATCGTAGCATAGTTGCGATGGTTGCTATATATCTACGATAAATGCTAGTATGCTACGGCCTCAGCTTAAAATGAAAAGAGTACGCTCTGTTTATCAACCGGCAGACTGCCAAGATTTTCTGTCAAGCAATAAAATATAATGCTAATTTGTACAATAGCAACAGTGGAAGTTTTCGCACGTTCAGCGCCATGTTGTCTGACGCACGAACCGTGGTTTCGATTGAAGCTATCAAAACAAACAGTCCAATAATGTCTGTAGTATAAGAGTAGTAGTATAGGTACTTACAGTTTCATAGATTTGTGTTTTTCAATCTGTGGGTCGCGACTCCCCGGGGGGTCGCGGATGCCCCTTAAGGGGTCGCGGTATCTTTAAAATACTCTCACCGTTATTGTGTATGATTATTCTATGTTTGTATTATCAACGTAACATAATACAAATAACTGTAAGTGGAGGTAAGTAGGCAGGGGGTCGCCAAATATTTTTACCAAGGGGGGTCGCATCCTGAAAAAGTTTGGAAACACTGTCATAGATCAATTGTGACAGGCGCGACAGTGCAAGAGTGCGAGTACGATTTGAATGAATTTACTCCTGGAAGTAGGGCCACATTATTAATATTATTATTTTTTTCTATTTTAATGAACCAAAGGGCATTCTACAGTCTTTGCACTTAGCCACTCACTTGCTTCGAATTTTGAGTTAAACTCTATTTATTTACATAACAAAATAAGAGCGTTGACAGGTAGCTCCTAGTTACCAAAAGCACAGAGTACATATATAACCAAAAGCAATTGAGCGGATGGACCTTAAGGTTAGGGTACTTACCAATTGGCGTTGAAACTCCAATGTACCGAAACTAAGGCTTTGACAATTAGTAAAGTTTTCTCAATGGACAAAGCTATTTGCCCACAAAAACATTTGATGTAAACTTTTAATATTAAAATATATTTTACAAATCTCTAGTTTTCAATTTTGAGTGTTTCCGAAACGTTAAATATGTACCTACTACTTAGGCCAACACTACCCGACAGGCACGTACACGGCAAATGGTAATATATTTTTTTGGTAAAAAAAAAAACATTTTTAATACAAGCTTTATTTGCTGACTGTACTTTTTTTACTGTACTTGCATTGTCACCCAAACTATATTTGCATACCAAATTTCAAGTCAATGCCATCAACCATTAAAGAGTTCCGTCCTGCGGAGACGATCCTGGCCGGACTACCAGGACGTCACTACCAGATTATTGCATTGTCACGCGATTTACACATGTATGCAAAATTTCAGCTCAATCGGTAACCGGTAAGTGGATTAAATTTAATTTGCAAGATTTGATGACAAACATGCGGGACATGTGAAACTAAAAAATAATAAAAGCTTCTAAAATAGGAAGCTCCATAGAGTTGAAGTCGTGCGTGCAACCGGGTTTTTTAGCCGATGAGAGTCCGGCACTATGTAGGATCCCCTTCTCATTGCAATCGTCCATAATAGATTTTTCTCGACCTCACTCCCTCATCTCCTATAAAACACCTCATATAAAATTATAAAACTAAAAACAAGTGAAAAAAAGCAAGGACCTAGTGTCATGAGCCCTTAAGCCGATTCAACCCCAAAAAAAAATTAAAAAAAAGATCATAGATATGTACGTATGAGGCTCATCAATCGACTTAGAATCTGGTCGTATCTTACGTGGACAGCCCTACCTTAGACGATATATCTGCACGCGTCGAGTATAATTCCACACAAACGCTTAACGGAAGTTCTGTTAACACGTGAGAGAAACAATGGGGGCACGTGACTGATACTCAAGAATTGCCTTGATTATGAAGACGAACAAACATGCAAAGTTGGAAACTAAGGAACAGCGTGTAGTAGGTAACATAAGTTGCCAGGTTAATAACCTTTATTATTTAAGCGTAATTAACGGCAACCAATCATTAAACATGGCCTGCCAGGTTATTTAAAATCAACCAGTTTTCTGTCAAACAAATCTTCTTTTTGATCGAAATATGATGGAGTGGCGACCTGGTTAAGATCGCGGGATCGCGGTGGATACGGAAAGCACAAGATCGGTCTGAGTGGAAGCCTTGCCTTATGTCTTTCGGCTGACATGATGAAAAAAATATATTGTAAAAGCGTACTGGATAATTTAACAGTTAAAAAACAGTAACTTCACTCGTGTAAAGAATTCAAAACTGGCAAGTCGTGGGCTGCTTTATTTGTTTTTTTATTTTATTTTACCAAACCTTTTTCACAAATAATATAAAAATTTTATGCCTACTTTTTCTTAATCTCAAATTATCTTTAAATTTAAATTGTTTGCATGATTTATGTAAGCATTTTTGGACAGAAGGGAGGGTTCCCCTTGAATGTTTCTGCGTCCAAATATCCTGGTTTTAACTGTCTACAAACAGAAGGTAAACTGTATGTATTTCTCATTATATACTCCTTGTTTGCATGCTATAATGGCATGACTCCAACAAAAACAAACTTTCCCAAGTGCTGCGCTCGCGCCGACACGCTGTCCAGTCCAGACGTTCTGTTTTAAAACAACCCAATGTATTACTTTCAATACCTATCTCCGTCGCACTCAAACGAACTGGAATAGGAAAGGACGAAGATACAACGAAAAGTGTTTTGGAGCCAAGAGCCCACAGATTTCCCGAGTGGCGACCTTCGTTCCATTTACCAATGCGAAGTCACTCCAAATCGATTCTAAGAAACCATCGCCAGTTCGGGTGTACTGAAAGCGTAACTGAATCACTAATCATTACAATTGTAAACCCAAGGGTATATTGGCAAGTAGGAATATTCAGCCACAAACAATATAATGGAACTTTCCGCATTTCTTTCAACTTTAGGCACGTTCGGGGATTACGTTTACATTGAAGAAATGATTGCTTTCTTCTATGAAATAATTTTAAATCAATTGTATTTCCCTCTGTATTTGTTTGAATACTAATAATAGACTGAAATGGAATAGGTTTTAGTCTGTACATTATAATTATTTACTTAGCTCTTGAACTTGTACGAAACTGACAATTTATTACAAACCTTTTAAAAATATTGTGGGTAGGTAGTAATTTCTATCGTTTATTAGAGATGCAGTAAGCTGCTAGATACAGACATAGAATAGAATAGTGGAAGTTTAAAAAAACAAAGACGGAAAAAAAATTCGCTAAATTTAACACAGAATAATTACAAGAAAAATTACAGCAATCAGTTCTTTTTGTAGCTGTGTGTGTAACCATTCACTTCAACTCTCGTGGCACTATCTATACATACCTACTTAAGTATCTGATATGTGACAGTCTTTAGGTATTATGGACGGGGACGTTAAACAGGTGATCAAGGAGCGCTTCTTCTATCGCCTGACAAAACTGTCTAAGTAAAAGTATTGTCTTATGTCGGGTGGCAATAAGTGGCGCGCTTTCAATGACGGGTAATACCCCTGCTTCATACACTTTTGGCATACTAAGGTGGACTCAGGCAAAACCATGAGGTATACAGCCTCAAGGAATATTTCATTAGCAACGAGTATACGGTGCAGCGCGATGGAGTGGCAGTTGAAAAAGCCCTCACCTCGCTATGCTTGGCAAATGAGAACTGGCGTAGGCCTAAACATAGCCGGCAGCGTACGCGCCGGGTGCGTACCCGCAGTCCTAATAATGCTGTAGGTATCCATGGGCGGCGGTGATCACTTACCATCAGGTGACCCTCCTGCTCGTTTGCCAGCTGTTCGATAAAAAAAAATCGAGACCAACTTAAATCTAAATTCTAGACTTATTCATTTTTGCTATGACCATTTTACTTGAAAAAATGGGCAGATTTAGCTTTTCCTGCTGTAGCTTAGCTATATACACTATTCATACCCATAGCTTACTTCCATTTATTTATACTAAATCATTCTAAAATTATCAGTGAGATCCCACAACTACGATCGACGGTGTGGCGACTATATTTGTCGGTTCATTGCACGGCCCAGACGTTCTCCGAACCGTGGGTTACCTGACAGCACACGCAATGAACAGAAAACGGTCCCCGCACCGCCGGTCTAACGTAGTCGATGCAAGATTATATACACAATAGATACAAAAGTTACCCAAAAACTATACCTAAATTCCCATTTCAATGTTAACATATTATTTCAACAGAAAACGGCGTCATAACATACAGTTATCTGCACATAACCTAACGCACCAACTGAACGTAACGTATTGAGCTTTTTGGCGTCTCTCCAGCAAAACAATCAGGCGCTACTGATACATAAACACAAACTGATTTATCGACGTGCTTTTTTAAAGGTTTGATCATATTTTATTGGATTATTTAAACCATTATTCGTTCGTTGGTTCGCTTCGATTGCACTTTACGCTGAAAGGACGTTTAAACTAATGGTTCCTGATTGCATTCGCATAGCAACGGCGCGCGGTAATACCGAGATACTGCTTGGGCCGGAACATACGGGACCACAGAACTAACTACGAGTATAAGATGAATACAAATGTAACGCGAGCTAAAATTGCGACGACACATATTTATGGCCTTATAGCTTTATTACAACCCAATCTGTAACGAAGTTACAGAAATGGTAGGTCAAAAAGGATCGCATTTCATTGATTTTACTACCTTAAACTAGGTAGTAAAACCTATGAAACATGAAAGACGTGCGCCCATTGACAGGTGGGGAGGCAAATAAGTGGTGGCATTGATAGACAAAGCAAAGTTACGATATCATTTCTAGTTCTCTTATATTAAATTCTGTATGTACATTTAAGATTTTGAATTGTGTAGGTACGAGTACCTACCTATACTATACCTATAAACGCAGATTTAAAATACTTGCCTTATCTGTAACAAAGCTTTTATGGTAACTTTTTGCCGATATTCATAATTCTACGAGTACCTACAACAACAATAGAGTTGAAGTGAAGCAGAGTTGGGACGTATGTAATAAAGTATATATCCAGTTATCCAATATCCAGTATTCCTAGCAACACGATATCTTTACCTGCAAGAAGGTCTATAGACATTCTAGGCAAAAGTTCGTAAAATACGAACCACAAAAGTAGTGAACGAGTACCGAGTATATTAACTTTTAATAAATATAATATAAATAAATAGAAAACAAATGCTATACACTTAAAATGTACTACATTAAATAAAAAGGCACAATTGCCAGTATAAATTATTAATTTTAATTAAAACAATATTTGACCAACCATTCTTAATATTGTTTGTTGGTTTCAGAGCTCAAGTTATTGGCCGGTGAAATCTTAATCTGTTTTCAGCTGACTCAAACTTACTTGATTCTATTTAAAATTTCGTAACAACAATTATCCTCTTTGATAATAGCAAAATTAAATGTCAAAACGTGTACCAAACCGATTTCTTTGACTTTAACTCTTAACTGACAAGGTTCCAGCTTTTATCTTGGGCTAGTCAAAATTAAACCCAAAATCATTCAGGACTTCAGGTTCAAAATTGTATTCCGAATAAACGCTCAAAAGTCTGTGGATTTCAAGATCGCGCCGCGAGCCGTTTGATCTTTATTCAAATTTCGCAAAGGACAATTTAATAATTTCGTTACTTAACTATTACTTGAGATGTTAGTATAAACTTGCAATGAAATACTTATTATTAGAAAAGGAAACACATATGTAAGGCCGCCCGATAGGTGACACAATATGTTGGATACCCTACGAATAATAATTATAATAATTATTATTATTCGTAGTGGATACCACAAGAATACATCAATAAGAGCATGATTCTCGCAGGCGTTGAAATTAACATCCCTCGTGAAATTATTTTCTATGAGTTGTTTTCCGTAATTTAATTTACTTACCGTAAAATGTCTTATACTTGAAGTAATACTTATTTCAGAAACGTTATGCAACTAATCTATCCTGTTCTACATATACCGTAGGATGTAGTTTCTATAAGAAATTCTAAAACCAGACAATTCCATATTTTTCATGGCAAACGAAACTTTCACAATTTATTTTTTTTTAAACGGACATACAGGCGCGTCTTCTCCCGCAGTCGAAGTAGATTCCAATAATAACAAGAATTATCGCAACCCGAGCTTTTCTGCTATTTATTTAGATGTTGTAGTAGTGTTTTGTTCTGATTGTTGGATTAAGCCATGTCAGTTAAATGCATTGCAGTAATTAATGCCAGCTACAAACATTAAAGTCCCTCACATCTCATCTGTGCTCGTAGGGTAAAAATAAAAATATATTTGGCGACACGTTTACCTTGACACGTTACAAAATTCTTTAGTGAGCCCTGACAAAACAATGCTGATGTTGTAAGTGTTGTAACATGTTCCATAACAATGTGTTTACATTTTCACGTTTGTGACTTTTCAGTCGCTGTTTAAATAAATTGAAGCCAGTTGAAGTATCTATTTACTGCAAAACCAGCTCCCTGACCCGTGTTCGCATTGGGTGGGTATACCAGATGTCTTATTTTTTTTTCATACATACTTTCTCCAGACAATTTTAAACACAACAAAAATGAATTAGCCAAATGGCAGCTGTTCCAAATTTACATAAGTACTTATTTATCTACAAACATTTTCTGCAATTGATTTTTATTTATGGAAGATAGTAAGTCTAGCCTTAGTAGCTTTTGCCCGCGACTTTATCCGCGCAAAATTCAAATACGTGGCAAAGCTTCTTCAACTTCTTTTTTCTTATCTCGTGGAAATTTCCATAAATCCTGAAAGCAGCATTTTATTGTTAAAATCACCAACTCAATGATCAACCCTGATAAGTCTGAGAACATTTGCACAATTTCGATCCCATATCTGATCCAAAACAAAACGAAAATAACAACAAAACGTTCGCATGCAGCATTCACTTAACTTTTTTGTTTAGATACTAATCAAGCTTACCTATAACTGACAGCAAAAAATTGAACCGAAAGAAAGGCGCGCGAAGCGGCGCGGGCGCCGGCGACGGCGATGACATTGTCAAGGCCGTTCGAGGCCGCTTCATGCTCTGCGCAAACGCATCACACGGCGCACACTACTCGACTTTTTGTGAGTTAACATCTTGCGATTTGGAATGAGTGAAAGCTACGTGAATGTTCAAATTTAATAATGAGAGACACGCGACATAAAGTAGCCTACTTGTCATCTTAGGCATAACAACCAGTTTTATGATAAGACGACTATAGACACTGCGGTTACCTCTTCTATTTTTAGCAAATTAATCAGTGCAGCACAGGTTTTCTTTCAAGTTTCTATTTACTTTGTAATGTTTTACTTTTAGTGATAATGTTGACTTGAAATTTTGTATCGATTTATGGACTGAGAATGGTCCAAAAAAGAACTGGTACTATTTTTTTTTATTTTCACAAAACTTATTAAGAAAAAATTGTTTGTCATCTTCAAACAAGCCGTATTTTTCGGCTTGAAAAGGAAAAGTTTTTTTTTTCGTTATGATAGATATGTCACCGATGTCATGCATACGTGTTCTCCCTGGCATTATGACATAGTGTGGATCCGCAGTGCAGCGTTACATAACCACAACAAGCGAATGCGTTCTTGCGCAAGCCGAACCGTGTCCGGGTATCGTAACGGTGCGCCGGAGCAACCCGGAATGCCGCCGATTTGACGCGCCGTCGCGTTGCCTCATCGCTACACATTTGTGTTCGAAGGTCGAAGGATTGATGGGAGGCTTTACCTCGGACTCTTACGACGTCTTCTACTCGTTTGGGTACAAATTTCCAACAGTGCTCATCTTAGTTGGGTTGAAGCTCCCAAGTTTGTAAGCAATCAAGTTAATTTGATTTTTTACCATATCCTTAAATGCACAATCATCTCGACAGTTGTTTCCTCCACAGTACGAATTGGGTATTTGAAACTTTAAACTGCACGATAATAAGTTTTGGTGTTATCTTCCCTCGACGGTGTTCCCGAATACTTTCGACATAGGAACCTTCAAGGAAGGAGTCTCTCTCTACTTATTTAAAAAGTCAGCTAAGTATACGAGTACGCACCAGTGAGCCCCACGGAGTCAATATCCCTGGGCGGCGGAAATTGCTTACCTACCATCAGACATGCTCATTTTCTCTACTACTTATGTACTTATGTCATAAAAAAAAGTTTAAAAATCGGTGAATAAACACTAGACTAAGACCGCCTATTTCTTACCTTAGAAAATCTCTATGTGTATACTTGTGTTTTCTGTACTGCTTACTGTGTTGGTGTGCAATAAAGAGTTATTGTATTGTATTGTAGACTTTCAAGGGCCTAATAACGTAGCCGTCCCTTTACGGGTGCTTGTTTTATCTTGTGTGCAGTTCTTGAGGATTATTCATTACCCACCCACTTGTGGTTAAAAATATTCCACAAGGAGGTGGCAGTGGCCAACGATAGCGGATAAAAGCGATCAAGACGTCAAGTTCAATAATAGTTGAACTGCACATTTCCTTGTCTTACTCGTAGGGGCTGTTTTACCATCCATTGATTAGTGTTAACTGACGGTTAAATGTGATGCCGTCTCTATTTGTTTTGTTCGATGGAGACGGCATCACATTTAACCGCCAGTTAACACTAATCAATGGATGGTGAAACAGCCCCTTAGTGTCTCAACTTATTTTGCATACAAGTACCAGCTTTGCTTGCAGTAATTTGAGTGTTGGTTCTTTAAATCCCTGATCATCCTGATAGTAGAATGCTCAACAGTCAACAAGAGCGTAGAGATTTGTAGAGCAAGATCGTAGACAAAAAACTTATTAGTTGCTCTAGATCATTTGTTTGTTCGTAAGTAGCTAACATATTTACCACCTTTGTTAAAGCCGTTTTTAGCTTAAATATTTCTACTTTTACTTTACTTTTAAGCTTTGTTTGAGTACTCTCTTACATAATATTGCAGAAGAATAAGAATACTATTGCATATAATTGGCATACAAACAGCGTGCATTTTAGCATGCAGCGTGCATACGTAGTAGTCGTGCACAGTGTCTAAAAAAATCTATAATATTTTAACTAACGTTTGAGTTACGTTACCCGTAAAGATTTTTTCATCAGAATCTGTGATTCAAAATGAAGTTATCCCTTTGATACCGCACACTTTAAGCCCCGGCCAATGTATGAAAATATTTATTTTGTCAACCACAAAAATTGTGATAAAATTTTAGTAGAGCCAGTCCCAAGACGTCAACGGACTATAGTATCCTTGTGGTCATACATAATGTTACTCCGCTTGTTTTCTTGCTGCAAACCTTATCAAATGACATCCTGCAAATTGTGCAAGTGCGAAATTCGAACTTCGTATCTTGCCGTCCCGCGGACGATAATAGCTGGGTACATTTTTTGAAAGTTTTTTTAACGTAGGTAATTTCGGTGGGCAATTTTTTTTTACTTTTGGTGAAGACGATCACTCGTTGAGATACTCCTTTGGAATAGGATTTCAATGATACAAGAGGCACCTATTTAAATTAAATAACTATGTAGCTATGTGACATTGAAAAAAAGGCGCCACCGAAATTACAATAGTGACAGCGCAATTACGTCTTTAATACTTATTTTGAAATTTTGAACTTATTAACACTATTTAATCTGAGAGTGAGAGGGACAGTATGATACGCACTTCGATTTTCGATTTTTGTAGTAGCCCCCTGGCCTAGCACAGCATAAAAATAAATTGAAGTGCCGTTAACCGTTATAGTTTTCCTTGAAAGTTTGATATACTTACTACCATCCTGAATTTTTTGAAATTTTTCCACCCACCGGTTTAGATTTTAGAAGGGGGGACGCTCGATTTTCATGCAAATTTGCACTTTAAAGTTGAATATTTCGCAAACAAATCACTGAATCGAAAAATCTTCTTAGCAAACCCCAAATGGTTTTAAAAGACCTATCTAACGATACCCCACATTACAGGGTCGGATGAGAAAAAAAAAATCACCCCACTTTACGTCTATGGGACTATTTTTTTTGTATTTTTTATTGTACCATTTGGTTGGCATAGTTTATTCGTGCAAAATTACAGCTTTCTAGCATTGATAGTCCCTGAGAAAAGCCGCGGACGGACGGACAGACAGACAGACAGACATGGCGAAACTATAAGGGTTCCGTTTTTGCCATTTTGGCTCCGGAACCCTAAAAAAGTAGATACGAGTTTTTAAGTGAATACGAATAATATAAGTTTACAAACATTGTGTAGTGCCTTACATTACCTACTCGCCAGCTTGCACTCACTCGACACTTGCCCTTTTAGAGCAAAAGTTCTTTATTGTCTTATTGCTTTATTCGCGGCTGGACCAACGTCGCTACCAACCAGGATGGCAGAGTTGTTTTATTGTATAACCTTGTAAAAGCCTATTCAATCCGAGTGCACTGTACGATATAAACTTTGTTTTTTTAAGGGGAAAACGAGCATGCGGGTCACCTGATGGGAAGCAATTACCGCCGCCCATGGACACTTCAACACGAGCGGTATCACATGTCGGCCCTTTAAAAACTCATATGCATGTACCTAGGTACTAGAAAATCTACAAAAGTGTCTGCCTTTTTAACTTTTGGTAAGTTAGTCCCCCTTTTTCGGAAAGTACCTACCTAAAACCGAATTCCGAAGATATTCTCAACTAATAATGTAATTCGGTATTTCCAATAGCGTAATTTAAAGAGTGGAGTTTGCCTTGCCAACCTAGAGTAGCGATGGACTCTAAGGGAATGCACCAAATAAAACATATTCACAATAGCTCCATTCCACTTCGTAAAAAGTTACTTGGTATAAACTTTATTTTTGCAAGCGAAAGCGGCGCTATTTGCATGTTAAATAAACAATGGAATATACATGAAGTGACTCCAATGGGCGATTTTGAACCATTGGTAGTTGTAAATTCGAATTTTCAGTAGGTAGTGACTAGTGATCAATTAAAACCGCAGTTAAATAGGATTAAGTAAGCAATACAGTGGCGAAGAGTAAACGTTTTTATTGGGCAACCTGAGGAATATAGGAACAAGTAAATAAAAGAAACGTGTGTTAGGTACGAGTATCGTACACAACTCCTCGAAATTAGTGTACCTATACAAGCTATGCCAAACTTATCGTCACTAATTATAAGTAAAAATTTAGGCAACCCGGTGGGTATCGAGTGGTTACGACGCCACGTCATTATTATGTTGATACATGTACCCCCAGTCGCTACCTGTACGTACAGTCATGTACCAAAGTGAACCATTTTCACAATTTTCACTATGATTTCTTTGTCAAATGTATGAAATACCGACTTGATTTTTTCCACAATTTCACCCGGTAATGATTTAGTTTCTTTGACTATACGTAATTGAAGGGCCTAGAGCCTTTCTTAGCTTATTAATGTAAGTACCTATAATCCCACTAATACAATAAATGCGAAAATTTGTAAGTCTGTTTGTTTGTTTATTTGTTTGTTACTCCATCACGTCTAAACCGCTGAACCTATTTAGATGAAATTCGGTATACAGATAGTTTGAGTCCCAGGGAAGGGCATAGGATAATTTTTATCCCGGAAAATTGCATAGTTCCCGCGGGATAGTAAAAACCGAAATTTACGTGGACGGAGTCGCGGGCAACACGGCTAGTTCAGAATATTTTGAAAAAGAACCACAGCACTTGCGGTGTTTATCTTTAAACTAAGTAGGTACTGACTTTATGCTATAGCGAGTGCGTGACTATAAAATCTTTCTTAAAGTTCAAGCTATTTTCTGCTACAAGATAAATCTAAAATTTTAAAGGTCCTTTACTCAGCGGAAAGGTATATTGGTCCACTTAATAGTAGCAAGTAGAGTCAGTTTCATCACTCCTGACGGTCGTGGTCATCTTGATACTTTATGTTGTGATGTTGTGATACTTTATGTTGTGTTTTTCGCCATCTGCCTATATCCCAAGCGAATTGAAATGGTTCGCGGGCAGTATGGGTCCGATCGGTATATTACATTGGGCTCTTACCTCTTGGTCTTCTGCGCGTGATTTTGTCAATGAACATCAGAATCTCCAAGTTCTTGACATGCCTTTGACGTAATGGGCGAAATAATTCAGGTAGATAGCAAAAACCTCAATCATTAAAGAAGTAGAACGAAAAGAATGGTCTCATACAAAAAAACGATTTGCCTGTCAACGGCTGTATTAACTAAAACATATCTGTTTATTGTTTGTAATCCTAGGCTTGGTGCGCGAGCTCCACTCGCACGTGGCCTGTTTTTATTTAAATTATAATAAGGGATATCTTTTAACTGAGGATATTGATTTAAACTCTTCAGATAATGAGGGCTATCGTTTTTTGTCTCACTAGATGGCGCAGTGTTGCGTGAGGTTTTTAAGTATGGCTTTCAAAGTCTGTTATTACGGGCGTGAAAACAAAGGGCGTGAAAATCATATTTAATACAACTTAAAACCGTACCATAAAAATATCGAGCATGACACAGTGTTGCATAGTCCCCGTTTTGTTCGGAAAAAAGGGAGGACAAAGGTTTCCGAAAGACAAAACTGTCTCAAAACACAGACATTCATTGCCCCGCAAGGCATATTTGCCATAATTAATTTCAGATATTGCAAAATATTCACAAAATTATTCTAATTATAAATAAACCCGCGTAGCGCACCCAAAAACTATGAGATTTGACATTTCGGAGACCTCACGCTACACTAGCGCCTCTAGTAGCGAATTCATACGCGATAGCCCCCATTAAGTACAAACTTTATGTCGCTTCCTAATCTGGACAGTATTTATTTCATCATATATTTTTTTCAATCAAAACAGAGTCACTTAACTTACAATTGCCGTAGCTGTCTCTGAAGCATTCCACAACCTTTGATATTTCGACAAAGGATACTTCGGCATTTAATGTCCATTATGATTCGTTAAAAGCGTCACACCATACACCTACGTCAGTCAAACTACGCGTCAGGCCAACACTTTCGCTAATGAGTTAACACTTCCGTTCCAAAATATCGCTCGAAGGTGCAGCGCAGCTTATTATTCACGCGCGTTTATTTGCACGCAAAAATGCCGAGAAATAATTGAAAACACGCAATATTTTGGTTCAACTGTTACGTAAATGCTCGCACGTGCTTACGACAACGCCAAAGTATACGTCGTAGCATAAAGGGCGTCTTCGGCCTGGAAATATTCAAGAGTACAGGGAAAATAGTAAAAAAATGTGTATTACTTACATAAATCTCCCTTAAATTACCTTAAGTACTTATATATATTTTACGGGATGTAAACCGTAATCTATCTAATACCTTAAAACTTGAAACTTTTACATATATATTCAGAATCTCGGAAACGGCTCTAACGATTTCGATGAAATTTGATATGTGGGGGTTTTCGGGGATGATAAATCGATCTAGCTTGGTCTTATTTCTGGGAAAATGCTTATTATTGAGTATTAGCCCCAGCAAAGCTCGGTCGCCTAGGTAATTACTTATAATGAGCGTGAAAATGCACGCAGCTCAAGAATGAAGGTATATTCTACCTTACCTACACACAACAATAACCTACAAATTCTTCAGTCTACCCGTGATTATGATGCTTGCATCTGCACCGAATTCGGTCTACATCATGTAACTAATATTGGACTAGTTCACTCCTACTATATGCTTTACTTCAAATTGAACCTAATTTTCACCATTTTCCAATGATATTTTCGATTGATGTGATTTCAAAAATAGGTTCCAAAAGTTTCCAGTATTTCATATTTTCAATTCGTTATAAATGTGCAATTAAAGTGGTTGCTTTCAAATTTCAGTATATATGATCACACACACACACACACACACACACACCCACGCACGCACCCACGCACACACACACACATACAAATAGATACTGCCTTTTAATCTACCTCAGAGCCAGTAACAGAGCTAGGAGTTGATTTATCATTTTATGACACCATTATACGAACACGTTGACATTTAGTTTCGAGGTGGCAAACGTATTTGCTAGGTTTGTAATCCTCAAGTAATAGCTTAATCTTTACGACTCTGCTTAAGTTTAAACTGCACATTATAGCCGGGCATACAGCTGCCAATTTTATTATACTTGTTAACTGGAAGCACATTAACCTTTTCCTTGCTTATTACATTGAGCTACGAAACCGAACGTCTTTCCTGTTATTTTGCTAATCTCTGCAATCATTGATGTAAATGACGAAGGAGATCGATGGCGTCTGGATTCGTTTATTTCCTAGCTTTTACGCGCGGCTTCGCTCGCGAGAAATAATAACAAGGTGCATAGAATAAAAAAAAGGAAAAATAAATAAAGATAACATCGAATACTTGGTGTAAATAAGTCATGGTCCCCTATGCAGTGGTCGTCTCCGCTTCGCTTCTCCATCAGCAAATAAGGACTTTGACAGAACTTATTCGCGCGTTTCAACCGCATAACTTTCGTGGTCACATTTTTTTAAATGGGCTGTAGAAATAGAAATTGATAAAATTTTCGATATTTTTTTGACATTCTGTGCTTCTACTAGATAATCTGGAAACTGTTGCGGGAACAAAATCTTCTACTTTTCTTGAGTAGTATGTTATATATATATCACATGCTTAGTAAATCTCGCCCCTAAGATTTTTCAAAGACCATTTCAGACTTCAGCCATGATTACAAACATTACTTGTATGTAACCCGTTGTGTCCATAAACAGCAATAAGTTACGATCAATGCGCCCGCGCCGGTACCGTTAATAGAATCTTGAGCCGTATAATATTCGAATAAGTCATTGTCCGTCACGGCATTCGAGTTCTGTTATTGTTAAAATTTAAAAAACGATTGCTTCGAAACTAGACACAAATACGAGAGTTTTTAATTTAGCATTCGATAGGTACCCGTATCATCATTCGTTTACATCAAAGTCAAAGTCAAAATCAAAATATCTTTATTCAATATAGGCTATCACTTTAGCATACTATCTATCGATATGATACTTCTCTAAAGATCGTCTAAAGTTCTCTTTCAACATTTGCAGTC